>NC_079135.1:128171107-128471107 GCF_945859705.1 Episyrphus balteatus | reverse complement strand
AATTGGTAAATCACAGCCAATACTGTGTAAATCGCAGCTAAAACTGATAAATCGCAACCGAAACTGTGTAAATCGTAGCTGAAATTGGTTAATCGCAGTCGATATTGGGTAAATTGCAGCTAAAACTGATGAATCGCAACTGAAACTGTGTAAATCATAGCTAAAATTGGTAAATCGCAGCCGAAACTGGTGAATCGCAACCGAAACTGTGTAAATCGTAGCTGAAATTGGCAAATCGCAGCCGAAAGTGGGTAAAGCAAAGTTGAAATTGGTAAATCGCAGCCAATAGTGTGTAAATTGCAGCTAAAACTGGTGAATCGCAACTGAAACTGTGTAAATCGTAGCTGAAATTGGTAAATCGCAGCCGAAACTGGTGAATCGCAACCGAAACTGTGTAAATCGTAGCTCAAATTGGTAATCGCAACCGAAAGTGGGTAAAGTGAAGTTGAAATTGGTAAATCACAGCCAATACTGTGTAAATCGCAGCTAAAACTGATAAATCGCAACCGAAACTGTGTAAATCATAGCTAAAATTGGTAAATCGCAGCCGAAACTGGTGAATCGCAACCAAAACTGTGTAAATCGTAGCTGAAATTGGCAAATCGCAGCCGAAAGTGGGTAAAGCAAAGTTGAAATTGGTAAATCGCAGCCAATAGTGTGTAAATTGCAGCTAAAACTGGTGAATCGCAACTGAAACTGTGTAAATCATAGCTAAAATTGGTAAATCGCAGCCGAAACTGGTGAATCGCAACCGAAACTGTGTAAATCGTAGCTCAAATTGGTAATCGCAACCGAAAGTGGGTAAAGTGAAGTTGAAATTGGTAAATCACAGCCAATACTGTGTAAATCGCAGCTAAAACTGATAAAACGCAACCGAAACTGTGTAAATCGTAGCTGAAATTGGTAAATCGCAGTCGATATTGGGTAAATTGCAGCTAAAACTGATGAATCGCAACTGAAACTGTGTGAATCATAGCTAAAATTGGTAAATCGCAGCCGAAACTGGTGAATCGCAACCGAAACTGTGTAAATCGTAGCTGAAATTGGGAAATCGCAGGCGAAAGTGGGTAAAGCAAAGTTGAAATTGGTAAATCGCAGCCAATAGTGTGTAAATTGCAGCTTAAACTGGTGAATCGCAACTGAAACTGTGTAAATCATAGCTAAAATTGGTAAATCCCAGCCGAAAATGATGAATCTCAACCGAAACTGTGCAAATCGTAGCTGAAATTGGCAAATCGCAGCCGAAAGTGGGTAAAGCAAAGTTGAAATTGGTAAATCGCAGCCAATAGTGTGTAAATCACAGCTAAAACTGGTGAATCGCAACCGAAACTGTGTAAATCGTAACTGAAGTTGGTAAATCGCAGCCGATAGTGTGTAAATCGCAGCCAATAGCGTGTAAATCACAGCTGAAACTGCTGATTCGCAGCCGAAAGTGTGTTAATCGAAGTTGAAATTGGTAAAACGCAGCTGATACTGGGTTAATCGCACCTTAAAATCGTTGCCGATACAGGTAAATCGTAGTGAGTAGGGATAAATCGCAGCTGAATTGTTAAATCACATCTAAAACAGCCAAAACTGATATAATTCATAGCTGATACTAATGAGTTGCAGCTAAAATTACATAACTGCTTTCAGCAGACCTTTTTTGACTAGTTTATAACACACAATCTTATATTATATTCTATTCCTTAAAAGGGTTTCGATCTCATCCTGCAACATTGTATCTATCTCGTGTTGCTACCGATCGTGAGTATTCTCTTTCCCAGATTTTTAAACACTTTTATTTTTCAAAAATATGTGGATTACTTCACGACTTTTCATATATATCATGACTTTAAACACTTTATTTTTCTAAATCCCTGGGGAACTAAAAGTTTACGAACCCGCATATAAAGCCATTAATAAAATCGTTTAATCCATAAACATGTTGTTAAAATTAATTTTAAAGTTCCTGGTCTGCACTGACCTCAGGTATAACTGACGGACACATCAACTACACCAATCTCGTCAGAAAATAACTAAATTTCAATCAAATCTGAGCTCTATCATCAAACTAAACAACCGCAGCACGATTTCAATAATGATGATGGCGTTTGGTTACTTTGTTGTAGGTACTTTTAAGAGCGCATCAAAAAAGATAGTCATAGTTGCATTCTAGACACCTCGTTACTTCTATGATTAATTTGCAAATAACCCTTCTTAAGCACCTGTAACGTCTCACAATGAGGAAATCATCGCATTTCCACGCATTTATTTCTCTTTATATATGATTCGCCATCACTACTTTCCTCCTTCTAACTTAGTTTATCAGAAATTTTAGCTTGTTGGCAGTTGACTGTAACGCTATTAACCGACCCTCCAAAGCTCTGTCGCGTTACAAGGCTCGTAAATCATTTAGTAAAATGGCACACGAAATGTCAAAACATTCACTTTTGTTTGTCGAATAGAGTTGAAGTTGGTTGGCAATAAATGGTGTTGCCTTTACGCCCATGCACTCTCAACTCACTGCAAGCTCCAAACTGAAATTCTATTGACTTTGTCACCATCATAGACAAACTGGGAACTGTGGAAACATGTAACGAGACAATTAGGAAACATAATGCTCTGACATGAGTGGTAATGACGTCCATGGTTAGATGTCTGTCTGGCTTTGTTGGGACAGAGTTGGAGCTTGCATCGCCATCGTCGTCGTCGTCAATATGGCATTGTGGGAAAGGACACAACGACAGTTCGGTGATGGTGCAGTTAGTAACCCAAAAATGAAAAAAAAAGTCTCCACTCATCAGAGTTATGTGGTGCTGTCAGATTGTGGCAATAGTGCCAGGGTGTGTAGAGGTAGGTCGGGAACAAAGATCAGCCCACGCGACCCATTTGGGGTCTTAAGAGCTGGACCGGGCCAACAGTCGTTCGTCGTCGAACAATAGTCGTAAATGCGACGCGCGATAATTATTATTTTTATTGTGTCGCTTAAATGTCGCCCTGTTGTTGTCGTTGTCATCGTTAGTGTCGCTATAGTGTCGTTATAGTGTTTTGCCCAAAAACATACAAAAAAAACACGACTCACACATATGAAGGAGAGGTGGGGTGACAGTGAACAGTAACGGCAGGTATAGTTTCGCGACTTGCAAGAGCATGGTGTTTATGGCCATGGCGATTGTCATGTTAACCAGTCTTTATGATCGCTGATTTTACAGGGCGGACAGTCACACAATCGGACACCATACACACAAAAACGTCGTCGTCGTCGCCAAAAACAACGGTCTTTTTTGGCATAATTTTGGCCAAAAGTGCAATATTTTGTTGGTCTAACAATGGCAAATATGTGCGAACAACTAACCACCTGGGGTTACCATTTAACCAACAATAAACATTTGACAGCATGTGTCGTGTGTTTGTGTGTCTGTGTGTGTGTTTATATGACACAAAATATCTAACGTGCAGTCATAATTGTTAGATTTTCATGTTTAATTGGATGTCATACAATCTTTGCAAGGCTGATCATATTTCTTCGAAGGTTGTTTATGTTGTTGCGGTGCTGAATGATATTTTTCATGATAATTACGTAATTTTTTCCATCCCAGTAGGTTCCATTGTATATGTAGCAATAATGGCTTTAAACATTCTCAATTCTTGGAAAGACTATACTTTACTTGGTATTAGCGCAGCGGTATGTAGATTGAGACATTGAAAAATTAACCACCTGGTTAGGCTTGAGTTGTATAAATGATTTAATTAAATTTTGCTATTTATTTATTTATTTAACAAAAGGACAAATAAAAAAAAAATTCTTGTAACGATAATAATGTTTGTTGACACGAAAGGTTATTGTTTCCTCTAAGTTCAAAGGAAATGCATTCTTCTAGAGTTGTCTTGTCATGCTAAAATATGCTAAGATATATGCGAAATATGTTAATTTTATCTAACAAACAAAATTGAACAGATTTCTCCGATTTGTTACAAAGTGTTCCATTTAAATCAGAGATCAGAAATAAATCTCAACCATTTGAAAGGTTCCTTAATAACTCTTATCTGTAGTCATTTTCAATAAAGGTAATAAAATAACCTTTATTTTTAAAAAAAGAAAAATTTCGGTCAAGGTCTGAGAGAAACCTTTATTTTGTATTTTTTTATGTTTCGGTCAACCAGTGAGATTTATTGCTGAGAGAAAAAATAAATCTCATCTGCAAATGTATCAATTCCTAGAGACGTTTATATGTTTGGGTACAATTTTTTTTTCGAAAAATCCCCTCATCATAAGAACGCTCCTGGAACCTAAGCCGCTTGAGATAAAATTTTGGGAGTGGTGCCAAATGATAGCTTGTGTCATGGGCCTACGCTTTGCACATTGTCAGATTTTTGAAAAATCTCCTTCCATGTTAGTCCGCCACATTTTCCTTAAAAAAAATGTCGTACCTAGTTTTTTTGATTTTTAAGTTCTCCCGGTTTGAGAACGCGTGCACCTACAGGGACGGGAGTGGTAAGCAAATGTAGGTACCTTTTGGCATCAAACATTTTTTTCATTTTTTTTCAAAATTCTGAGATATAGCCGTTTGAAGTTGGGCGGGCGAAAACGCTTCTGGAAGCTGATCGCTTTGACCTAGACATTGGAACATCGGTCTCCTGAAATATTCGAAATTGCATATTGGTTGTGTTTGTCGTCCCAGCGACTCAAATCACAGTTGAAAACACATTTTCGTCTTTAGATTTTACTCTAAACGAAAAGATATATAATCTTGGGTCTAAAGAACTTTGAGAGTCTATTTAGTTCATACATTATTTAATACATAAACTTAGAAAAAAACATCCTTTTCATATTTATTTTTGCAATATAAAGACATTCTTGACATATTTGACATTTTAATTTGAATTGACCATTTTGGATTTATTTTCAGCGAAAACGGTTAAAGGTTGACCTTTTCCATTTATTTTTTTTTTTTTGTAAAAATCTCAACCATTGAGAGATATTTAAAAAAATAAAAAATAAATCTCAACCGAAACTATTTTAAGTAATGTGGTAACTCTCGGAGAGAAACCGATTGAAAATAAAGGTTGACTGTTATTTCTGGTCTCTGATTTAATTAGTTCCTAAGTTAGAATTTATGTGCTGAGTTCTAATTTGTCTGGTCAATAAGCATAAGCAAAGCATACTTATCAAACCTTGAATCATCCAACAGTCAATTGCTATACCTCCCACACTATAAATCATCAATAAATTTAGATATCACACTACAAATGTAAATTGAATCATCATGTAGGTATAGTCACGCCCATGACCTGATACAAAAAACAAATGTCTAATCAGCAATAATTTTGTTTACGATTTAACTTTTTATTTTATATGATTCACATTCACTTTTTGGGAGAGCAGCAATTGTCGTACTTCTGAGTGCAGGCATAGATTCAGAGGAAGCAATCTTGGATGATATCATTTTCCGTAAGAGAAAGTGGTGATGGTAAAGGCTTGTTTCCAGCAAGTGTACCTATACCTACAAGGAAAATGCGAGCATTGGTATGGATTTTAACGATTTCAAAAACGAAGGCCAATCAAACTTTTCAGTCTTCAGATTCGGATTCAGCACCCCAAAAACTACTAGAAAAATATATTTTGGTTCTTGTGGCAAAAAAAAGTTAAATTTTGTTGACCAGTTTTATTTGGTATCAAATGGAAGGTACTTTAATTACCTTTCAAATAATGTTCAAATCATAGCTATTTCAGCTTTAAAAAGTAACCAAATCACAAGACTTATTCAAAATTTAGTGATCACTATACAATAAGTAGTGAAATTACCTTTTATTTGATATCCAATAATTATGCTTCTCCTGGAAAATGCATTCTTAATATGAACTTATGTAACACGGCAATATCTCTTTAACCACTCATACGATTTAAAAAAAATTCACAATTTATTGTATATGCAAAAGAATTCAATTTTGATTTGACACCGCAGTCTCATGGTTGTAAGCCTTTGGCCCAAGTTCCATATAATTTTGTCAATTCTACTTTGTTGGTGATTTATTTTAAGAAGTTTTGGACCTACAGAGCTGTGGTTACGCTCAAATTGTACCAACAATTTATCATCTTTAACTGGTTTCTATAAACACTTTTCATAATATGCACCATTTAAATTTTGAAAGCTAAAAACTTTAAAAAGTCCGAAAATTTCGCGGTTTTTTGTGCATTGAGGTATCAGCACCGGTCTTTCAAAGCTGCAAAGCTTGGTTTAAAGCTACTGGTGTATATCCTAACAACTACATTTAAAAAAAATCAGTACATTGCAATTATTACTTACATTTTGTTAAACAATTTTGTTTAAAACTTATTTAGTTTTTTTCTCGTTTTTCAAGAGAAACTTTTCATTGGTCGTTGATTTGACATGAAATATTATTTTAGGCAATTCAAAACAGTTCAAAAGTTCGTATTAAATGTTTTTCTATGCAATAGACCAAGTTTATTGGCTGTTGATCCACTCTATCGATCCGTATTTATAAAATTACAATAAAAATCTAAAAGTTACCAATTTATTACGATTTTATCGAATTTTAAAAAATTGCTTTTATCTAAAAAAAATCAAAAATATAGAAAAAGTGCTAGTATTTGAAAAGGTACATTTCAGTCGTTTCTTGACATAAAAAAATACAAATTGCATATTATCAAAGGATTTTATCTCTTCTTTATTTTATTAGCACCTACAAAGTTTGGAGGTACCGGCTTCATACAAGAAATGCCCCTTGATTTAGTAAAAAAAAAAAAATAAAATCGTCAAATTTTTTTTTCCATTGATTTTAGGTTAGAATTTTAGTCAAAAATAATTTTTAAAATTTTTTAACCATCTTAACTTGACAGAAAATTTTATTTTATATGAAAAGTGTCTTTGAACCATTTCAAAGTAAGGCTTGGTATTCGAGTTGAATAAAATAAACTGAAAACTGACCAGTGCTGCCGTTTTCTCATAAATCCACCAATGTATATAGTAGCATTTTTGGCTGGAATATTCTTTTATGCCAAGGAATCATATTTAGCAATAAAAACACTTGAACGAATTTGTTCCATTCAAAAGGGTCTATTCAATTAAGGACTAATTTTGCATTATTTTAGTAGACCCCAGAATCCGTATATCCTGAACCGATCTTTACTAATCGGTCCAGAGTTCAGTTTTATTGATTTTAGATACTTTCACACCGCTCGAATTTTTTAACTGTTTACTATCAAAGTTTATTTCTTATTTTAATTCCTCTGGTTCTCTCCAACCACACTACGGTTTTTGTCAGAAGTGAGTGTGAATCGTATAACAAAAAAAAAAATTAAATTTATATCAATTATAAATCATAAAAAAATGAGTGCAACATTGATTTAAAACGCATTACTAAGTTTTTGAAAAGGTCTCGGTTTTAATTCTTTGGCAAACTTTTAGTTTTTCAATACTTTCCAGAGCTACCTTCTGCAGAAAGCATCATGAGCACTTCATTATACATAGAACAAAATGTAAATGAGTACCAAAATAATTTAACATAAATGACATTTCAAAGAGAATGTCATTACAGTTTGCTGTCTATTTCAGCAGTAATTGCCCTTTCCAAATAAACTCCTACACAATTATTTGTCCAGCAATATAAAAATATCTTCATATCCATCTCTCTTTTCTACCACAAATGCCACATTATCCCGTCGTCATATCCAAAAAGACAAACAAAACTCAAAGACAACACAAAAAAAATGACAACTACCAACAAAGAAAGAAAAACAAAAAAAAACCATCATCTAATTAACACAAACAGACGTCAACTGTAGGCTTACATGTCACAGTCCAAATGTGGCAGTTGAAGGTGCCATAAATACCAGCAATAGGAATCAATTACAGTGATTTAGTGGAATCACTTATAACTTGGTCGAATGTATGTATCCCCTCCTTTCCCTGTATATCCAATTCCAATCTTGCCAGTCAGCATCACGCTTCACAGCCACCCATCACTTCTGACACGACACATGGAACTTCAACAAAAAATTGTACCAAAGTTGTATAGAAACGACAACATACGAGTACGAGAAGTAACTACTACTTCTCTCAAATGGCGGAATCACCATAAAAACCTAGCGGGATCGCTTTGTCTTTTGGCCATTTTTATATATGTAAACGAAACAAACGAGAAGCACTTTTCAGTTGGAGCTGTGTGCTAAAAGCTAAAACCAAAAAGCCAAAGGAGACACATCCGTCACCTGAGCGCATAAAAACCGTCGATCGATCACAAAATGTTGAGGCTATTCGAGTCGAACACATTGATTGGCCTTAATGAACCGCAAACATGCAGGTTATTTCCATTTATAGGTGGCACCACCACAATCGACCGTGGTGATGCCAGCAGCCGTACCAATGAGCTCCACGAGGTACCAACTTAACTCAACTACCAGCTCCATCAAACCAACCAGAAGCGCACCCAACAAAAGACTTACTCCTAGAGAGTATTGTTTGTCAACTGATCCGATCCGAGAGTGATTGATTGATATTCGTATTCATAGAGTTGCTCCCTGCTCCTTTCTTATACCTCTTCTACCATCCAGTTGTTGGCTGTGTTATTCGCATAAAGTTAGCTGTTGACAGGTGACGAGGTTACCTCGCAAATCGATGGTCCCCGCTCAATATCCTGTTTGAGCATTGAAATTCTGTTGGCGCCACATTGTCAAATAATTGTCGTTTCATAAATTTAATTATATCCTTCGAATGAATATAAGAGTAGTTGAGAGTTGAACGATGTCGTGGTGGTATACCGTTATAGTGTGTCATAATGTGGCATATTATATAGAGCAAGGGTATGTAACGTATCTATCAAATTAATTTCGGCAGAATTTTTGCTATGAAAGTTTGGTTTTGACACACATTTATTAACTTTCGCGAAAAGTGAGAGATGAGAGGGAGAGACTCTATAACATCGTTGTTGTTATCGTTATAGAAGCAAAATTCTATGGAATGCGCAACAAAACCAACGAAGCGGGGCAAAAAATTCAATATTTATTGCATCCTTGTACTTTATGAGGGATGTGAGGGCCTAGAAATGGGGATAAGTCGTATGTGATTTGACTGCTCCAAGAGTAACAGGGTTCCCAGTTGACATTTTTTATATCGGATTGGGGAGTTCCAAAAATGTAGGTGACCGCTAAACGGCCGCGCGCCGCTACTTTTTTTGCAAAATCACTTCCGCACGCCGGCAGATTGTTGGGCAATTTTTAATCAAACGCCCGAGTAAAAATGAAACGCACAACTGCTGCACCACGCTCGCACCACTTTTTGACCGCTGCACCGCGTCCGCACCATGATCAAAAACTTCTCAACCGCCACACCACGTCCGCACCATTTTAAAAATTTCTAAAC
The DNA here is from genome assembly GCF_945859705.1 of Episyrphus balteatus. NCBI lineage: Eukaryota > Metazoa > Arthropoda > Insecta > Diptera > Syrphidae > Episyrphus > Episyrphus balteatus. The sequence continues at coordinate 128,461,742 of NC_079135.1, read as the reverse complement.
AGCCACACCACCACTTCCACACCATTTTATTTTGAAAAAATATGAAAAAAAATTCGCTGCACCACCGCCACACCACGACTGCACCATGTCCGCCACATTTCATTTTGAATGAAAAATTTGGTGCACCACCACCGCACCACATCTGCACCATGATCAAAAATTCTATTCTTGTACTTATACAAATGTTTAAGTCGTCTTCTAAGTTATTTTGACTTAATCATCAAACTGCCACTTCGTACAAACATGACTTGGTGGTTGAGTGGTTAAGGTGTTGGACTTCTAATTGAAAGTGCTCTGGGTTCGAATCTATTTCTCTTCGGTAGTTTTTGATTATTTTTCAATAGCTAATTCAAATCAATAATCTAAAATTATGTGCAGCGAATTTTTAATACAAAATTAAATGGTGCGGACGCGGTGCGGACGCGGTGCAGTCGTGTGCGGCGGTGGTGCACCAATTTTTTTCATTTAATATGAAATGATGCAGACGTGGTGCAGTTGTGGTGCGTAGGTTGTGTGCTGAAATTTTCCGTCAAACGGCAGTGGTGCAGCTGTTGTGCGGCGGTCAAGATTTGTTTTATTTTTTTCTTTAAAAATGGTTCGGCGGTTGGTTCAGTGTTGGTTCGTCGCGTGTCGGTGGTTCAGTGAAGGCTTAGCGTTGATTCAGCGGTAGTCCAGTGGTGGTTCAACTGTGGTTCGGTAGTAAAAAAAAATATTATTCCTTAAAAATTCATTCCTTAAAAATTCAACCGAAATTTCTCAAAAATATTTTTCATAAAAGTTGTAACATTGGTATCTCAACCCCCTTTCAATATTAGAAGAAAAAAAAAACTAATAAGAAAAATCTGAACAGAAGGAAGCCATTTACTCTCATAAAGGAAGTCATAATTTTCCGGTCTCAGGGATAATTTACGAATATCTACGTTATGCACATTAAAACAGCAAAAAGAATAAGTTGTGAAAAATGTCTGCGATGTCTGTCTGTCTGTCTTGGCTTATGGTCTTTTTGTGCCTCGATATGACACCAAACGGATATCAGTTAAGAAAATATTATTGTTCCCGGTTTCTTGTTTGTCTGGGTCCTTCCTTTAACCAAACAGTTTATTCGTCGCGTCCCCTCTATAACCATTGGCAGTGTCTTTCTTCACACAGCTCTAACAGGAAACAAGACTCTAATTCTTCTCCGCCTTGGAACGCATGTTAGATTTGTGTTTGTTTTTTTACGCCACCCTCGCTCGTTTGTGCAGCGCACTTTGAGAGGATGTTTGAAGTGATTTACGATTGACAAACAGACAACCAACGAGGGACAGACGTTGGGTGGTGGTCGTTGGATGGACAATGTCAAAACAGACACACCGGAGAAGAGGCGGAGACGGACAACAAAGACGAAGCAAAGGGAGCAAAAAACAAATTTTCTGTTTATTAGCCGAATATATTGCTGAATACTTTCCGATCACGCACACTTTCCAATCCAACTCAAAGAGGGTTGCCATTGCCAATTGTTTGTCGTCCTGGGTGCGTGTGCCGTTAGACGTAAGATAGATTTATATTTTTGTTCGCCGGGGAATTAGTATTTTTATTTGCATGACATGGATGTTGTTTGGTGTCGGCTCTCCACTCTCGTCTAACGTTGTTTGGGAGCGGCTATAAGGACATTCTGAAGTGGTCAATATGAGGGTCGTCCATCCGTCTATATCCATCGAATGGCTATATACGGTCTTTGAGTTGCATGTGGGTGGGTGGGTAGACATTTCTATTGATATATTTTGCCAGGATATATTCAACGTGACGTGCGTGTAAAAGGGTTTGATTTGATGTTTATTTGAATTTGTTTGGTGTTTAATAAAAACAGGGATATAACGATTGATTATTTTGTGTAGATGAATGGACGTCTGAAGTGGAGGATTTTATGGATATGGATGGATGGATGGAGTGTGTTATTTTTATTTTCGTATATATAAATTTTGTTTGCATTTGTGATACTTTTTTTGTTCGTGGCACTTGAGCGGGTTAAGTTTGTCTAGACGGGTGGATATATTTGATTTGGTAAAATTGAGTATATTTGGAAATATACAGCTTCAATAAACAACATTATATTTTGTTTATTTAAGATAAATTGATGAACTACAAAATTGTATAAACTTTCAGGAATATTTAGATATTATTTTAAGTTCAATTGGAAATTGAAAATCAATTAACACATTTTTGTTTTATCAGTACAAAAATAGTCCAGTAAGTGGTAGAATTTTGCCTTTGAAGAGGTGATATTATTCCAGTGTTTGAAAATGTTGTATTGATAATAAATCTTATAAAAACTGCAAGCTCGATCCGATGCAAGTACGAGTGGATTTATTCCTATAAATTATAAGGTTTTAAATAAAGGACATTTTCTTAACGCTCTGTTATAACATATTGTCAAATTTAGTTAAAAAAGGTAGACATTTACTCATTTTGCAAAAAAAAAATCGAAGGAATAATCTTTACTTTATTTTTTCTTAACCAATCTCAATTCTCGCAAATGAAGCTTATAAGTCACAAAAAAAGAATAAATTAGAATATTTTGATATAAAGTGGTGTTGCCGCCAGCATAAAGGATCAGGATTCTAATTTTGATTTTAACTTAAATTTTTACTTGTTGTTTTTTAAATGTCATGTTTCGATAGCTCATATTTTGTCTTGAGTTGCAATTATTCCAATATAATATTTAAGTCCAAATTTACAGATATTATTTATTATCGTTAAGAAAAATTTAAAGTTTTGAATTCGGAAGATATTTTTATAATAAAAAATATTTTGAGAGCAAAAACCCAATATTGAAAAACATTTAAAAAACAACAAGTAAAAATTTAAGTTAAAATCAAAATTAGAATCCTGATCCTTTATGCTGGCGGCAACACATTCCCCCCGTGAATGCTCTGCTTCACTTTCAGTTTCTAACGGCAGCCAGCCGGAACAGTTTTTGTATCGGACGTTCCCAGATTATGAAAGGCACTTTTTCCTCTCCTGGTTTCAGCTTCCAATATGAAGATGCGACTCGCAATCGAACATTTCAGACTAAACCATCAGCCACGGCGAATGATTCAATTACCCTAGCGCCATTTCGTCCGTTGCTGCAATTTATGCAGATAACCTTGGGCCCATGCAGTGCAGCTGGTGTGATTAATCTCCATTCAGTGCGATATTTCTGCAATGCTTTTGCCATATAAATTTCATTCCAGCTTCGAAGCATTTTCTTGAGTTCAATCGCTACACCTTCGAAGTTGAAGCCTGTTCATTAGAGCTAGAAACATTCGTTGCAGGTCCCATTGCTTAGGATTGATGTGCATCTGTAAATAAATATTTTTAATGACTGCAGTGACAGCAACTGGATGACATTTGAAGCGCATAATTAAATCGGGCAATTTTTCCTGTAGTTTTTCGACCTCTAACTGCACATCGTTAAGTGAAATACCCCGATCTGTTTTGCATGATACATCGTTCACTATACCAAACTTTTTTAGCACTGGATGATGCGGCATAAAGTAACATAATTCATTTAGTGGACGATCTGCTAACTTCATTTGACCAGCACATAGCAGTTCATTAATGGCTGCAAAATGTTTTGCCTTTAATTCTGGATCGCCCTTGAAACGGCGTTCTAACTGAAGAAACCTATGTAATACAATTGCTCTTGACGAACCTGCTCTTTTGAAGGCGACTTGATAACAATATATAAGAAATCAATTAATATAAATTCTCTAGAAACAAGAAAAATAGTTTATTGTAAGCGCAACAATAACTTAATTAAAGCCATAAATAATTTCCAAAATTTTCTGTATGAACGCACTTTCACTTGAAAATAGGAAATTATTAGCACAACAGCATAAGATTTTTAGCAAACGCACTTTCACTAAAAATTTTCGCCTGAAATCAAACTGTGTCAGCGCAACACGAAACAATCAATAATCCATAAAGCTCATTATGCACAACAGCATACAAAAAAACTTTTAGCAAACGCACTTTCACTAAAATATTTGTATCTGAAATCGAATGGTGTCAGCGCAACACCAAACGATCTAATCCATAAAGCTCTTTACTTTCAGAATTGAAATTCCAAATTCAAGCTTCGTCAGCGCAACGAAAACACGAATTGGAACTTTCAAACTCCGAATTTAACTCTAAACAACATTATACCTGCGCCGCTTTGGCTGCCGTTTTCATTTCCGTCCAAATATATATCGTTTCTCAATTCACCTTCATCTTAATTCATCTTGCACTTGTTATAATGATAATCAAAATGCAATTTTTCTTTTTTCCATCCTTCACAAAATTCATGTAAAAACTTATCCGTTCATAGAATCCGGCTCGAAGGACCATGTTTCGATAGCTCATATTTTGTCTTGAGTTGCAATTATTCCAATATAATATTTAAGTCCAAATTTACAGATATTATTTATTATCGTTAAGAAAAATTTAAAGTTTTGAATTCGGAAGATATTTTTATAATAAAAAATATTTTGAGAGCAAAAACCCAATATTGAAAAACATTTAAAAAACAACAAGTAAAAATTTAAGTTAAAATCAAAATTAGAATCCTGATCCTTTATGCTGGCGGCAACAAGTGGTTATACAACAGCTTCTGTAAATTGAAATCTTGCAGGTACTAATTTTTATACAGCTTGTATTGAGCTTGCTTTAGATTTTAATTAATTTAATTGTTTATAGAAGTTCGAACTTGTTTAACAACTTCTAATGAGTTGTTTAAATGTTGTTGAAGAAACTTTACCGAAGAAAGCTTGTATTTCGAATAACCCTACTAACAATTTTGCTTCTATAATGCTTTACAGAAGCAACAATTGCATCTGTAAAGCTTTAAAGAACCAAAATTGTTTGTCGGGAAGCTTGGTTAGTGAATTTATAGAAGCTTTACAGAAATCACCAAGTTTTGCATTTAGCTTTTGGGTTTGATATTGAGCATTCTTAGCTCGGACATTTTTTTGTTTTGACATTTCTGCAATTTGAATTGATAAATTTTTTGGTTTCATTAATATATACCTATATATACTTGGATGGCCGAGTGGGAAAAGTGGTGGACTACCGCCAAGCAGATACGAAGTTCGATTCCTAGTTGAAGTAAGAAATAATATACTTTTAAAATCAAGGGGCACGGTAGTGCCCAGCCAAGTTCTCTAGCAACTTTGGCACTACACCCTTATTTACAGGAAACAACTAAGGCCATTTCAAACTCGCTACAAAATTTCAGCTTCTTAAGATGAGTAGTTTCTGAGATATAGGACTTCAAAAATCGCGAAAACCGTAACTGACAGATCATCAAAATTATGGAGAACTTCCCGCTATCGCCCACTTCGGCTGAATTTTCATCAAATATTATAGAGCACTTCTGATTATCTTAGAATCTTAAAATATGGTAGAATGGTAGTTGTGGTAGTTTATACAAAGAAAAAAAAATTAAAATTTGAGAATTTTAGCCAGGGAACGTGGCAACCGCCCATTTTCACTAAATTTTCATCAAATATAGAGATTTTCAATTCTTCATCCATACCTTGCAAAAAGTAGTGAAATCACAGCAAAAACATTACTATTAAAAAAAGAGCCAAGTTCTCCTATGTTGAAATTATTCTGGCACAAAAAGTACTGAGATGTAAAAGTGTACCAAGTTCTAAAGTTTGGGTTCAAATTCGTATATCAATAAAATTTTGATTGTTTACTTGGCAATTTTTGAAATAACTTTAAAAATCCGTAATTAAAAGAAAAATTGTCAAGATAACAATCAATCTTTGTGCCAGCATAATTTCAACATAGGACATAGTTTTTGTTGTGATTTTTCTTTCATGATTAATGACATTCAACTCTATCAAAACCAAAACTATCCGTTTTTCTTAGATTTAAAAGTAGCCTGAAGACCTGAAGATTTTATTTTCGTAGAGTAGATATACCAACAAGTTTACGAAAATGAAGTCTTCAGCAGTGGCGTACGTTGAGTCGCCGGGGCCCCGGGGCAAGACTAAATTTTGGGGCCCCTTAGATACAAAAAAAAAGGATGTATACGCTATACATTTTTTTGTATGGCTTATTTATTTTTAGGTTTATTTTAATGTTTTAATATGTTCGTAATGCACTTTGCTATACTTACTTTAAATGTCTATAATAAAAGTAGTAAATACTCGTACTAGGAGCCCCCAAAATTAAATACAGTCGACTCCCTCTAAGTCAAACTTTCACGGGACTCGAAAATCGGTTCGAGTTAGAGGGAAATTCGAGTTAGAGGGATTTATTTAATATTTTTTTTTCAGAATTGTTCATTAAAAGTGGTGAAAAAGTTCGACTTAGAGGGAAATTCGACTTAGAGGGAGTTGGACTTAGCGGAGTCGACTGTATTAAGAGACCCCTAAAATACAAATTTTTGAAGCTTAGGGCCCCTGAAAAATTATTTTTGGGGCCTCAAAATTAAGTGCTTAGAGGCCCCTAAAATATAATATAATTTTTTTGGAGCCAAGAATTAATAGATATTGGTGCCTCTGTTCTGAAGTAATATTCAGAATGCCACCAATAACGTAATGTTTTTATATTTGGGCCCTGATGTTTTTATGTTGGGGTCCCTGATTTGATATTTAATTTTCCATTTGATTGTTTTGAACCGCTTTTTGAGGATCTTCAAATAATATTTGTCATGCCATCAGAAAATTTGATGAATATTTTTGGGCTCCTTAGTAATAGATTTTGGGGCTCCTAAAGTAATATTTAGTAATCCATCAATAAATGTAATTTAATTTAAAAAACAATTTTTTTTTAATTTAATTTTTTTTGACGCCCTGAAATAAAGGCTTTTGGGGCCCCTGGCCTGAAGTAGTTGTTTGCTTTTTTGGGGCCCCCAATGTATTGACTTGAAGTAATATTTGGTATGCCATTAACAAAACTTTTTTTGCTTTTTTGGGGCCCCTAATGTATTATTTGTTTTGGCAAAGATTTTTCAAGTAATATTTTTTGGGGCCCTAAGATAAAATTATAATTTTTCTTTTAAAAAAGCAGTTTATTTTTTTGGGGCCCCTGGGGTAACCTTTTTTTTAAATCAATATATATATTGTGTGGCTACCAACTGAATGACATAATTAGTTTCCCTTGTATCCGAAGTGATTCAAATACATTTTAATTTACTTCGTAACTCAATTTATAACTGTTCTGTATTGTCTCCAGTGGGGGCCCTGGGGTCGGTCTGGGGCCCCGGGGCGCCGCCCCGCTTGCCCCAAGGGAGTGTACGCCCCTGGTCTTCAGGTCTCTTTATCAAGACAACAATGTAGCTTTGTAAATAGACCAGGGTCGATAATTTTTGAAACCAAAAAAAATCATAGTAGAATGAAACCCATTGGAAAATTAGGTGAATATGATGAAAATTAAAGGAAAAATAAATTACGGGCGAGCCGAGTTCGGGAAGTGGGTGGGTTGAGTTTTTAATGGTAAAAAATGGTATATATCGATTTCCGGCAAAACTACAAGTCCTATAGAAAAAAGTTGTATGACAAAGTTGTAGGTAATAAAAAGATCTACAGCTTTTGCATCAACAATTTTTTCACATAACCTCAAAATTTTTGTGAAAAATTCAAAAAACCGAGTTTTTGGTTTTTATTTTTATCTTTTTCAAAAACAAAAATTTTTCTACGAAATTTGGTGAAAACTTACCTTATTATATCCCAAATACACTGTAATTTATTTGATTTAAAATATTTATTTTTTAACCTTTTTTTGACTTAATACCAAAAAAACACCCTGATTTTCAATCGAAAATTCACGTGTCAAAATATCATTTTTTTTTTTCAAAAATTCGGTGGGTATTTTGTTCGTTAAAATCTCTACTTTCCAATAGTGTAAACAAAAATTTACATTAGTATACCATAGTACATGTTCTCGGTAAAGCAAAAAGCTTGAATTCGAAAATTTTTTTATCATTATTTAAAATTTTAGACTATTTATTAAAATTTACACTTAAATTACTCAAAAACCGTAACATTAATCAATATTACATGAAATCCTACGTGTTTTGAGTAATTAAAGTGTAAATTTGAATAAATAGACCAAAATTGTAAAAAATGATAAAAAAATTTTTTCGAATTCCAGCTTTTTCCATTTTTTGCATTTTACTAAAACATGTTCTATAGTATACTAATGTAAATTTTTTTTACACCATCAGAAAATAGACATTTCAACAAACGAAATGCCTACCGACTTTTTGAAAAAAGCTGATATTTTGACACGTGAATTTTCGTTTGAAAATCATGGTGTTTTTTTGGTATTAAGTCAAAAAAAAGGTTAAAAATTAATATTTTAAATCAAATAAATAACAGTGTATTTGAGATATAATGAGGTAAGTTTTCACCAAATTTCGTAGAAAAATTTTTGTTTTTGAAAAAGATAAAAATAAAAAAACAAAAACTCGGTTTTTTGAATTTTTCACATAAATTTTGAGGTTATGTGAACAAATTGTTGGTACAAAAGTTGTAGATCTTTTTATTACCTACAACTTTGTCATACAACTTTTTTCTATAGGACTTGTAGTTTTGCCGGAAATCGATATATACCATTTTTTACCATTAAAAACTCAACCCACCCACTTCCCGAACTCGGCTCGCCCGTAATTTATTTTTCCTTTAATTTTCATCATATTCACCTCCTTTTCCAATGGGTTTCATCCTACTATGAATTTTTTGTACTTTTTAATTTTTTTGAAGGCATCGGCACTGGTCTAAAACGAAACAACTACCAGTTGATTTATTCCTATCAAAGGTTTAAAACAAGGATCTTTTCTTAACGCCCAGTTATAACGTATTGTCACATTTAATTCAAGGTAGACATTTAATAATTTTGCAAAAATTTGAAACAAATAAAGAATAAATTAGATTATTTTGATGTAAAGCCGTAAATATTTCAGTCACTTTACTATGAGACCTCCACTCGTATGACATTACCTATACCTACATTTTTGACGATTTTTGAGCAACTTTGAACACAAACGCCGGAAACTTACTTGTGATTCCTTTATGGGGTTGGGGTCAAAATTCTGCCGGCGTCAAAATTCTTTTGTCAAAGTTCTGCTTTCAAAATTCTGCTTTTCATATTTCTGTTTTACAAAATTCTGAAAAAAAGTTAAAAAAGGGTTTGGAAAATGTTAAAAGCGCGCGCTTTTTAACAATTTTCAAACCCTTTTTTTTTATTTTTTTCAGAGTTTTGTAAAAAAAATGATCTTCTCGAAAAATTAGCTGCTTATTTGAGATTACTTACTTACGAATAGGTACCAGGGTAGAGTTGCCTATTTGTGGCAGTCTCCAGTTTCCGGCCACCTTTCGGAAAATCGTTATAACTAGTGATTTCGTAGGCTTTATTCCAAAATTTTGCTGTTCATTTATATGTAAGAACAGCATGAGAGTGAAATTTTGGAATAAAGTCTACGAAATCACTAGTTATAACGATTTTCCGAAAGGTGGCCGGAAACTGGAGACGGCCGCAAATAGTCAACTCTACCTTATATCAATTTTTGTAATATTATTATTATTATTATTATTATTATTATTATTATTATTATTATTTTTTAATAAATCAATAAATTTAAAAATATTTAAAAAAGGTCTTTAATGATAAATATCTTCGAAAATGATAATTCAATTTTTTTTAATTTATTAAATAAAAATTAATATTCAAAAAATTTAATTAAGAAAAATTCTTCATCGTTTGTAATTAGTTTTCAATTTTAAGTTATAAAATAGTCAGTCTTCTAGGCAGTTAGGAAAGTACCAAACATAAATTATATATGAAAAAAAAAAAAACAGAATTAGCAAGAATTTTTTTCTTAAAAAAAAAAATGTTAGCAGAATTTTGAAAAGAAGAATTATAAAAAGCAGAATTTTGAAACACAGAATTTTCTTGAAAAAAGCAAAATTTTGAAAACCAGAATTTTGAAGCCAGAATTTTGACCCGCTCTTTCTTTATGGTTCAAAAAAAAAAAAAAAAAAAAAAAAAACAAAACAAAAAAAAAAACAATTTGGTCCTATTTCAATTACTTAAGGTTTGAAATTTTATTTAATTTCATCGAGATTATCTCCCATGATTTTATACTAATGTATGTCGAATTAATTTTAAGGAGCCAATGAAAAAATTAAATTTTGTAATGAATGTAATGAAAGTTATCGTGAGTAAACAACATATTGTTTTAAATATAAGGTAGGGTAGTCCAAACATTTGACAAACGATAAGAACTTTACCTTATCAACTTAAAACTAAATGAACATCATAATATCTGAGATTCCCACCAAACATTCCACTCGAAGTTGATTAAAAATCATATTTAATTATATTTTATTCTTGGAGGCGAATACTTCTTTAATAAAAATAAATTCCTCACTCCTTCCGAATTCCTGATATAGGCTTTTTAAAACAAAAGCATCGATCTAAGATACTTTTGATTGAAAGTCCATTGTCCCCAGATTGTCTATCAAACTCAACTCCGCCAATATACTTTGTGGAAAAAGGTAGGTAGGTTACCTAGTCATTGATCATCATAGACATCGTTGCAAATCCCACGGTTGCACTCAAATACAACCTCTCCCTATAATTTCCCTATCCACCTCTTTCAAGATGAGGTTCCGCACTTGAAGCCATGATATAGCTCTAGCTCCTTTATATATGCATTGTATACACAGCGTTACAGCCTGGCAATTAATATTACTGTAATTATGCGTCTAGTTCATCTAGTATCTGATCGGGATGATCGACAGCCGGCCAGAACCATACGACAGGGATCAAGCTGAAAAGAGCGGTATTACCTCATTGTGTAGTTACATGGTACAAGGATTGCCATCATCATCATCATCATCGTCGTTCGTTGTCATGATTCTTGTCTTGCCAGTCCTCATCATCATCGTCGTCGTGCCCTTTTTTCCAACCAGCCAACATCGTCGCCACTCAAACTACACGAATGCTGATGATGGAGCAGGTTAACGTATGCAAAGATCTCACTCTGAGATTCATTTGAATCGCGACATTGCCTGCTGCTGTCAATTAGGGATTTGTTTTGAGGTAAACTGTCGTCTTGTGGAAGGATTTGCCGTTGCTCTGCATCACCGGCAAACCAGCTCAGCCCCATTATGATTGAAGATGTCACATAACTTCACCGCCGCCGATTCGAAGGGAAAACAAGGATCGTTGTTCCTTCGTCGTCATCATCATCATCAGCATCGTGGTTTGGACTTGTTGACGTTGTTTTCGTGGATATCATGTCAATCTGATGCTGTGGGATCCTCATCCTCGTCGTCCACATCGTCGCGGTCGGTCTCGTAGCGAGTTCTTGTTGTCGTCATCATCCAACATCATCGTGTCCCTGCTGTGGTTTCTCCATCGGACACTTAATTTAGTTTGTTTACTCTATAACCTCACATTGATCTGAGATGAGGGATTTTGTCGTTGGTACACCGGGGATTGTAGTGGCCCGTTTGAGTGACTTTGTTTTGTCGTGATGAGGCATCAGTAAGTTGCTTGTTGTAGGGCAAGGAAAATACACTGAGAAAAATTTAAATCGATCTTAAAGAGGTTAAACGGATAATTGTTAAGGATTATCTCAAGACCGCCTTATTTTTGTCAGTGCTCCTGAGACCCTCACTGCTTTTTTGGTTTTGCCAAAAATAAAGAAAAGGATGCATCTCATAACCAAATGCAGGTCGAACAGGGGCATGCTAAAGTATTTTGACGTTGCGTTGACACTCGAACATGATTGTCGTGGACTTTTGTCCTTCTCCTCTCAATCTTCTTCACCAATCCGTAAAAGAGGTAAACCAAGTAAGTAACAGAAACCTCAATTCCCAACAGCGCCAGTGCAGTGGTTTGCAAATTGAATTTTTATGCCATGTCAGACGTCGTCTTTGTCGTCGTTGATGCCAAGTAGAGTCCTATACTCCTAACCGCGGGCTAAATTCCAATCAACATGCAAAGTAATTGTACGTGGACATGCTGTTGCATGAAGCACCTTGGGTGCTTCTGTGTCCTTCTATTAGGTATATCCGCTTTTTTGTTTGAGTTTTTTTTTGTGTTTTTTGTCAGGTAAGAAAAAAACAAGGTAATTTTGTCAAAGTGCGAGGTAACAATCTAAAGTGACCTCCGCCGGATTTGGAATTAAGTTCTCACTTTTTTCTGCATTATGACAACAATAATAAAAGCGATGAAGGAATTAAGTGGCCCACATGCGAATGAATGAGAGGAAAAGTATATAACTGGTGGAAGCACAGTCGCCATTGAATAAACAAAATAACCACAACAACAACAACAACATTGTTGGTATATTTGTACTCCTTTGGAAATACCACACGACGATGACGACGATGACTTTGTAGTCAAAGTCACACCAGAGTGTGGGCAGCTGATGTTGATTTTAATTGATTGTGGGATGACGAAGTTGATTTTGACTTTGCAACAAGCAAGTCGGACTACATAAGATAAATGGCAAAGGATTTGGGAACTGAGGGGACTACAGATGATGGATGGGGATTCTAATAATAGCAAAACCTACTTAACAACTAATTAAATCTTGTTTCCATTTTGTTTAGGTATATTTTTTGATAATTTTGTGAAACAAATATTAAAAATCTTCAAACTTACCAAAAATACCTACCTAATTTGTTTTCTTATGAAATTAAACCTTCCATATATTTTGTTAGGACTTTCGATTCAAAGCCACTTATCATGTAAATCAATGTTGCTCTAAGGACCTTTGATATCCTTATCGGAAGGAATTTCAATTCAAAATTAAAAATAAACTATTAAAGATACAAAAATCTTCTATAGCTTTTTTGAAAGATAATAACCTAAAGTTAAATACATTTGAAGGATTTTAAAAAATTCCATCTTTTAATAGGGTAAATAGGGGTAAAACAAATTTCAAAAAATTGGCTATTTCCTATGTAAAGAGTTGAATTTTTTTTTTAATCAATAGATAAATTTATTGCAAGACTGACAATGGTATTGAAATAATTCTAAAAAATTTCACAACCAAGCTATAAATGGTTTTGTAAAACTAAAACATGAGGTAGACCTTTGACAAAGTAGTGATTATAGGTGGGGGAATTTTTTTTTTGACAATTTTAAAAACGTCATTCGAAAGATAATTAAAAAAAATTTGGGGGTATGATACGGATTTTTTTTCAAGTTCTGCGTTTCGAAATATAAATTTTTGAAAAACACCTACTTCTTTTGGGGTGTTTTTGGGTGAGTTTTTATTTTTTTTTTTATTTTTTTGCAGCATTAAAAAAATCTCAAGCTTATAGAACAAAGTCTATGACTGTGTGCATATATGTGCAAAAATTGGTATTTCAAAATGGTTTTTGAATGAATAACGGGAAAAACAAGTTTTTTTGTCCCAAGTTTTTTTTACCTTTTTTAACCGTTTTTTATTTTTATCTTTTTTTCTTCAACTGATAAATAAATGAAATTTATATTGTAGATAGATTATAGACTAGGACTATTTGTAGTCACAATTTTGAGATAACGTTAAAATAAAGTTTTATTATTAAACAGGTTCTATCTTTTGATCTAAAGCAAATACAAATTTTATTTAACTTTATTGAGCATCCTGATGATGTAATCTTTCATTTGGTATATCACTCATAACTGTACATTCACTACAAGCTACACAATGTTAAATTAAAAAACTTGCGAAATACTTCAAAACACCTGTGGAGATCTGTTGATCATGAACAGCCACCAGTGTGAGAAGTACCGTAATCTCAGTTTGGAATTTCGACATGGTTGGCTTTAAACAATTCTAACTTTTTACTTGCGATATAGGTACTATAGGGCAAGTTTAGGATTCGTAAAAAAAATCGAACTCGAGATAACAATTTTACATGACATTACGATGATGGAGAATGCCAAAAAAGTGGGTCTGGCAATTCTGTCTGTCTGTCTGTCTGTCTGTCCGTCTGTCTCTATCTGGAGCTGCAGCCTAAACGAGTGAAGTGATTTTCTTCAAACTTGGTAGTTAGCAGTTTTTGGTGATTCCCTAGAGGGGAAATTGAAATTTTTTTTTTATGACCAAAACTAACGGTACCTGTCATATAACGGAAATAGAAAAGTTAATTTTTTTCAAAAACGGCTCTAACGATTTTGATTAAAATTTTTGTGTGTAGTACAACACATAAGAGCCAACTTTTGAAATAAAAAAAATATTTTTTGTACCGTTATTAACGGTACCTGTCATAGAACGGTTTTTTTCGTTTCTGAATATCTCGTACAAAATTAACCCGATTTAAATGAAAATTTTTATACAAAAGTGTGTAAGTAAAGATAATAATAAAATTTTAGAAAATTTTCAAAAAACGCATTTTTGGTTTTTTTAAAAATATTTCAAAGTTTGTTTTTGAAAAATCAATTTTTTGAAAACGGATCAATGAAAAATTTTGAAATTTAGTTTTTATGTGTAAATTAATTATTTCTTCAAAATGGCATACCAACTTTTTTTTTTAAAAATGTTAAAAAATTTGTATATATAAAAAATTATTTTTTTAAAAAACGGCTCCTACAATTTTCGAAATTTTTTTTCTCAAAATACCTTTTTATACAAGAAATAAAATGGCATATTTTTTTTTTTTTTAAGATAATTTAAAACGGAGTTTAATTAATTATAAAAACAGATTTAATTTTTTTATACTACTTATGAAATTTTAAATTTCTTGAATAAAAAGCTTTAACATTATTGTTACTTTAAGCTAAGAGCAAGTACGTGCGACCCCAGTCGTGCAATTTATTTTCTAGGCATCGCAGAAATAAGATTGAAACGACTTATGAAAGGTGAAATTATAAGCTTTTACATTATATAAAATTTATTGTAGGTTGTCTAAAAAAAATTGAGAACATAAAATTATATGTTTTTTTTTTGCTTTTTTTGATGAAAATTGATCGAGTTCAAAAAATTTTATCTCTTTTTGTAGATGCTTAATAGACATGATCGATATATTTATTTTGAGCTGAAGCAATAAGCTTTCAGTTGGTATAAAATTTATTATCGGTTGTTATATCAAATAAAATGCACGACTGGGTCACACGAACTTGCTCTTAGAGTTAAAGTTGCTTACATTTTTAAGACTTTTTATATAGAAATTTGGAAAAAAAATAAAATTCGTTTTTTAAAAAAATAAAATAAAATCTGAAATTGAATTGCCCTCCAAAACAAGTATGCAGGTTTGATTGATATACCTATTAAGGTGCATTTTTAGAAAAAAAAATTTCAAAATCGTTAGAGACGTTTTTTAAAAAACTAATTTTTTATAAATAATTTTTTGGAAAAAAAGTTTTAAAATAAAATTGGTATGCCATTTTATAGAAATCACTAATCAACATTTAAAAACAAAATTTCAAAAAAATTCAATGTCCCGTTTTCGAAAATTTGATTTTTCAAAAAAAATTATTTTTTTGGAAATTTTATTTGTGGTTTATATTCTATTATATTATAACATAAATGCTTCTTCACAAAAAGTTTCGTTGAAATCGAATAAGCAGTTTCGGAGATAATCGGATTTGAAAAAAACGGTTCTATGGCAGGTACCATTAATAATGATTTTCAAAAAAAAAAATTTTCATAAGAAAATAGACCTTAGCTTAAAACTAACATTTGAATTTTTTAAACAAAATCGTTGGAGCCGTTTTCAAGATATTTCAATTTTACTAAAATCGGTATATGACAAGTACCGTTATTTTTGGTCCAAAAAAATTAATTCCAAAAACCCCTCTGGAGAGTCGCCAAATAACGCTACATACCAAGTTTGACATTAATCGGTCCATCCGTTTAGGCTGTAGCTCCTTATACAGACAGACAGACGGACTTCCGGGACCCACTTTTTTGACATTGTCTACCATCGTAATGTCATGGAAAAATGTTATCTCAACTTTTTACTTGCGATATAGGTACTATATATCAAGTTATGCATTCGTACAAAAAAAAAAAGTGGGTCCCGGAAGTCCGTCTGTCTGTCTGTCTGTCTGTCTGTCTGTCAGTCTGTCTGTCAGTCTGTCTGTCAGTCTGTCTGTCTGTCTGTCTGTCTGTCTGTCTGTCTGTCTGTATAAGGAGCTACAGCCTAAACGTATGGACCGATTAATGTCAAACTTGGTATGTAGCGTTATTTAGCGACTCTCCAGAGGGGTTTTTGGAATTAATTTTTTTGGACCAAAAATAACGGTACTTGTTATATACCGATTTTAGTAAAATTGAAATATCTCGAAAACGGCTCTAACGATTTTGTTTAAAAAATTCAAGTGTTAGTTTTAAGCTAAGGTCTATCTTCCAATGAAAATTTTTTTTTTGAGAATCATTACTAACGGTACCTGCCATAGAACCGTTTTTTTCAAATCCGATTATCTCCGAAACTCCTTATTCGATTTTAACGAAACTTTTTGTGAAGAAGCATTTATATAATTTGAATATAAGCCAAAAATAAGATTTTGAAAAAAATAATATTTGGATTTTTAAAAAAATTTTGAAATTTTTTTTTTGAAAAATCAAATTTTCGAAAACGGGACATTGAATTTTTTTGAAATTTTGTTTTTAGATGTTGATAAGTGATTTCTAAAGAATGGCATACCAATTTTATTTTAAAACTTTTTTTCCAAAAAATTATTTATAAAAAATTAGTTTTTTAAAAAACGGCTCTAACGATTTTGAAAATTTTTTTTCCAAAAATGCATGTTAATATATCAATCAAAACTGCATACTTGTTTTGGAGGGCAATTTAATTTTAGATTTTATTTTATTTTTTTTTAAAAACAATTTTTTTTTCCAAATTTCTATATAAAAAGTCTTAAAAATTTAAGCAACTTTAACTCTAAGAGCAAGTTCGTGCGACCCAGTCGTGCATTTTATTTTTTTTGTACGAATGCATAACTTGATATATAGTACCTATATCGCAAGTAAAAATGAATTTTTGGGTGATGGAAATGATTTTTTCACTTTTTTCATAAGAAATGATTGTTTTTATCGCTTTGTAAAAATTTAAAAAGGGTTTTATTATTTAGAAGAAATATTTGGCTTTTTAATTGTATAATTTTTTTTTGTAAGCTTTTAAAATAAAAAAATTAATATACCTAATGAAAAAAGAAAAAAGGTAATTTTTTTAGGTTTTTCTAATAAATTATGATTGTTTGAAATAAATAAACTCTTCAATAAATTGACTCATTTTAAAAGCACACAACCTGTTTTCTTACAACGTTATCATGTTAAATCATCGTCCGTAAACAGCCTTTACAGACAACCTCTTTTTTAAATTTATTTTTAATGTGTGCATAGCTTAGATTTGAAGAGTGCTACTTTGATTCAATCATTTTCCACTTTAGCTAAAAATGTAGTGATTTTTCATTGATTCAAAGTGGTTTCCATTGATTTTACGTTGTTTTTTTTTTGGCTCAGTGTATAAACTTTTTTTCAAGTTTTAGCGGGTTTTTAAGCCTTTAAATCGTTGGAAATATAAGTTTTTCTCAGAAGATGAATAACTATAGGCACGTAAATGAGAAATTTCAAAAAAAAAAAAATGTTGTTGACCAATGTTGTTAATGTACAAAAAATTATGCATAAAATAATGTTTTTCCGATAATATTCCGTAATGGAATGTTTGAAAGTGCACTACAAATTTTCTTCTTTCTTTTTTTTATCGAAGAGATTTCTAAACTCAGTTCCTTTTTGGGCAAAAAATTAAAGCTCTTTTTCAATCTTACAGTCAATACCATAAATCAAATAAAATCTAAAATACTCTGTTAACACAACAATGACAAACAACTCAAATCCACATAAATCATTAAATTTTGACACTATCTCTCTTGTCGAATTAAAATAAAACGAATTTTATACACAATTTTTATAGTTTATTATCTGATCACACCTGTGCGCTCTATGAAACTATCTAAAAAAAAAAAAAGACATTCACCATAACCAAGACTCCTCAACATATTCGTCCGCCACCGCACCAGTCGAAGTGGAGGGGGACAACAACGGCAACGGCACAATAAAAAAAAAAAACCATTTAACTCGATGAATTATTATTATAAAGTCAAGTAATTCCCCTCAAAGTCTAACTGTCACTTCAACGAATTTTTTTCATTAATATCTACCGCCAGAGGGCCAACTTCGCGACTATGAACTCCGCAAGATAACCACTCACTGCTAATTGAATGGGCGAAAAACAACCGAAAAGTCCATTATCTTTAAATGTCAACTGCAATAAACAATCTCAGTTGTTTTGTATGAGTTTGCTAAGCCCCCACTCTCCCCCTCCTCACTAGTTCCTAATTTAACTGAAAACAAATTACTTTAGTGGCCTTTAAGAAGGATTTGTTCGATTTGAATTTCGCGAAACATATTTTCTCTCTTCTATAAGAGCTTGAAAAGTCTCGTCGTTGTTGAAGTCGCGTCACGTCTTCGTTATAAGGATTGACAACAAGAAAACTATCTTGTGCACATTTACGACCGCATCGACCATAGCTCTCCAAAGCTCCCCCCCCCCCCAAAGGAACCCCCCATGGACATGTGTGTCCGTTTCAGACTCCATTGCACAGATCAAAAATCTGTCAGATTGGATCATTGGCTTAGAATTTTTTGTAGCTGTATCTTGTAACCTACACAAAAACTGTCCACGTATGAATGCGCGCACGGCTTGAGAGCTGGGTTGGGTTTGCGGTATGATTTATCGTGTGCTGCATTTACAGAAATCGCCGCGACCGACGACGACTGCCCTGGCTCTTCTCTGTCCCTCCTGATGGGGTGCCTGTTAGTGTTGCCATTGATTAATTTTTGTTTAAAAAAGGTCAAGTTGGCTTTTACAAGTCTCATAAAAAGTCTGGATCCACTTTAAAAGAGCCTTAAGGTTAAGACTTGAATAGTCGATAACTGAAATTCCGTCATGTTTTGCGATTCAAGAGTTAATGAAATAAAGTGGGAACTTAATGGTACAACGGCAACACTTAACTAAGATGGCAATTCCCAAATGAAACCACATCGAGCTGAGCTGTGATTTCAAGCCCCAATTGCCTATTCAAAGAGTCATAAAATAATGTTAGCGGAACAATAATCTCAGCAATTTCCAACTGCATTCGCTGCGACCGCGCAGCCAAATGAAATGTTCGCGTACCGCTGTCTGCCATAAATGTCATCCTTTCGGATTTGGCCAAGCCAACATAGTGTAAATAGTGAAATATGTATCTTGAATTGAATGTTTAAAACGGAGCGAGAAGTGAGGCATAAAAAGATTTAAGCTTGAGGCACGAATGGTAATTATTACGACCCCGCGCTGTGGGAAAATAATAATTTATTTGCCTTTAAAAAGCTGTTAAGTTTGTTTAACCAAATTGTCTATAGCTAACCTGGTCGAACCAAACGACAGACGATAACTTTAGAGTTTAAACAAACGACAACAGACGACAAATTCTTATAGTGTGCAACCTCAAAAATAAAAACAAAACGAAAATTTAAATTTGAATATCAGCAAGTTTTGATTGTAAATATTGGCAACATACACAGATAGATACATATGCCGGGCGGAGGTGCATGCAATCTCTATCGAATTATTGATCTGGCAGCTGGTGATTACTTTGCAAGTTTATAGAATAAACATTATACAGACAATTGGCCTATTCAAACAATGGCCAAAATCATGTGATATATCTCACGTTCTAATTCATTTGAATTTTTTTAACTGCGGCATATGGCAAGTTGGAAGTTTAGATAAAATTTAAATGATAAACAAATAGAATTTTTATTTGCAGGTAGTAAGTGACACCATCAAAAAGTTAATTGAAAATGGTAAGAGGAAATATTTGGGCTGAGGAAAATACAATGTAATAGTTTACCTGAGGGCTAAGGGGTTTTCGATGATTTTAAGTCCACTTATATCGTTAGGCAGTTAGTTCTTCCTTTTACCTTTTATTATTTTCTCATTATATTATTTTTTTTTATTTTAAAAGCTTAGGTACAAAAAAAATTATGCAATTTAAAAGCCAAGTATTTCTTCTTAAGAATAAAACCATTTTTAAATTTTTACAATGCGCAAAAAGTATAAAAATAATTTATTGAAAACAATCATTTTCATCAAAAAAAGCAAAAAAAAAACATGAATTTTTCACGTCACGTCATCTATTTTATCTATTTGTTCTTTTCTTAACCACAATAGCTCAGAAAAAGTTTATAATTCATTTAAATTATTTTTGTATTTAAAAATTATTATTTTTTTTAATTCACTCAGTTTGTTTATTTTTTTTTAATTACTTTCAGTAACCGTTTTTATGAAATAAAACTTATTTTTTTTATGAAAATAAACTGGGCTTTAATAAAAACCACAAAAAATTAATACTCATTAACGTGTTTTTTTGACTTAAATAATATGAAAGTGTGAAAAACAACTTAAGAAACGAAGAAAATTGTGTTTGATGTAAAATTGTGGAGAAACGGTTGTCCGCAGAAAAAAAAGTTTTGAGACAAACTTAAACTGTAATAAATTCTTGATTGGTTGTAAAAAAAATCTTTCAAATCAAACGTAGTTTGGCAAAGATAAGGCCAGTTAAAGGACAAGAGAGCAAAAATCATAAAAACCGTGGTAACTCGAAAACGGGACGAAAACGAGAAAATTACCTCTTAAGTTTTTCGACTTAAAATGACCTCAGGAATCCATGGTTTTCATTTGGGGCGGTGACTGTGGGACACCCTGTATAATATTCCTCTATCTATTAAAGAAAAAAAGGTAAAAATAAAAAACGATGAAAATCGGTTAAAAACGGCCAAAAAACCTGTTTTTTAAAAACTTATTTTTCTCCGTATTCAGTCAAAACTCTTTTAACGATTCCAATGCACATGTATGCGCATTTATCAGCCTTACATGCCCCATATAACTTGAGATTTTTTGAACGCTCCAAAAAAAAAAGCTAATAATCAAAAAATACCCTTAAAAAAGTAGGTATTTTTCAAAAATTCATATTTCGAAACGCAGAGTATTGGAAAAAAATCCGTATGAGACGCTTAATTTTTTTTTCCTTCATCTTTCACCTGGCACCTTTAGAATTGTCAAAAAAAAATGTCCCCTCCACATAATCAACATTTTGTCATACCCACAACACCTGATCAATGTTCAAACAAAACGTTATAGCGGAGTTCCAGAATTTTTTAGAATTTTTTCTTAAATGCAGTTATCCTTAAATCAGTCTCCTCTATCTATAACATAATCAATCAACTCTCGCGTTTCGATTTTAGCCCAAATTTCTTTTTTCCGATTTACCGCTGTTTACCCTATAAAATGACGGAATTTTTAAAAATCCTTCATTTGGATTAGGCTTTAGATTATTATCTTTCAAATAAGCTTTAGGAGATTTTTGTATCTCTAATAGTTTATTTTTAATTTTGAATTTAAATTTTTTGCCGCACTGCGAAAGTGCGAGAGTGGAACAGGAGAAAATGGCTTCACTTTTTTATGGTGTCTGCCATGGTTCATCGATTTATAAGACGATATCACGTCAAAAAAAAAACTGTCAGCCACAGTGACCAACCTCCTTAAAATCAAAATTTGATTATTAAATGGTTAATAATTTGAAAAAGGTATTTTTTGTCATACTATTTGAACTAACGAAAAAAAAGTGATTAAATTTGTTGGAATTACCAAGGTTAGTTCAGAAAGGTCTAAAAAGTTCTATTCGTGTACTGAAAAAGAAATCACTTCACACACCATTTTAGATTTTACTAGGCTTTTCTAGATGGAAAACCTAAAAAATCACTGATTTTTTACGCTTTAAAAAAATATTTGCATTTTGTAGTGTTTATGGTGAAATGAAACAAATCAACTTAAGCTTCATAACAGAGATTTTATATTGACTATATTCAAGCAAGTAAGAATTCTAAGTTAAATAAAAAACATTTATAACCAGTGGATTTGCTTTTTCTAAATTATAAATTTAAACAGGCCACTGTGGTGTATGTGTACTATTTTTTCTTCTTTTTTGTGAATAAAAACTAATCTATCCTAATCGTTGTTTTAATAAAAACTAGTGCTTATATAATTTTTTAACTAAGCGTAAGATAGCGAACATAAGAGTTGGGCTATCCAGGGCTAACCTTGGGCAAACAAACCAAGGTTTTAAACAAACGATTTTCTACCACTAAAAAAAATTAAAAAAATGCAAAACCAACAATTTCACTGGTCAACAAAATTGAACTTTTTTTCCACAAGAACCAAGATATACTTTTTTGACGTGCTGAACGCGAATCGAAAAATTTGATTGGTCTCCGTTTTTGACATATTACCGTTGTAAAATGCTAAAAAAACGTCATAAATTTTTACCACAAGAACCAAAATATACTTTTCTAGAGGTTTTTGCGTTGCTAAACTCGAATCTGCAATCAGAAATTTATTTATAAATCTATTGCCTTCCGTTCTTGAAATATAACCGTTATAAAAAAAACCATTTCTTTCATTTTATACCCACATAAAAACATAACCTCGAAAACAGCCAAAATGACGTTTTTCGGCATTTTCTAATAGTAATATTTCAAAAACGGAGGCCAATAAATATTTTCTGACTTTAGATTCGAGTTCAGCACTTCAAAAACATATAGAAAAGTAAATTTTGGTTCTTGTGGCAAAAACCTTGTTGAACAGTGTTTTTAGACTGAATAAAAAAATTATTTTTTGTGATTTTTTGAGGTGAAAAACAAAAAATAGTAATTGCGTTATATTAAAGAACTATGGGTGAGCCAATGAAAAAAAAAATAGATTTTGTAGACGAAAACCGAGAACTGAATAAACAGTTGTACCCTTTTTTTTCAAATTATGAGGCTTATCTAAAATTGAAACTTATATGTCTTTGACTTGTAAATCCTTAAAAACGGTCCCTTGACAATATCATTCTTGTCCTCCCGTAAAGAATTTTATCATCTTACACACAGATTTTCAATTCTAAAAAAAGACAATAATCCCAAATTGTTTTCAAATTGCTTGTAAATCTTTTACAATATTTACATTCATACGATTGTTTCTTTCAAATTTTAATCATTTTCTCGAAAAATCCAACCCAACAAAAAAAGAAAGGCTCAAATCCCATTACCATTTCAATTGAAACAAAGCAATCTAAATAAAATGCGATTCTCTGAAGGCACACATCAAATGTCATGTCCCAAATTGCTCTTTCAAATCAGTGTATTTTTCAAACGAATGATAACGACATAGCCTTT
Organism: Episyrphus balteatus; assembly: GCF_945859705.1. Lineage (NCBI taxonomy): Eukaryota > Metazoa > Arthropoda > Insecta > Diptera > Syrphidae > Episyrphus > Episyrphus balteatus. The sequence continues at coordinate 128,438,518 of NC_079135.1, read as the reverse complement.
TTTTTTCTTTCTCTCAAAACTCCAAAGCCAAACAAAATATCACATCACAATTTGACAAAACAAAAAAAAAAAAAACGAAAAGGAATGAAAACAAAAAAAAATTCAATTTTGATTTTTCGGATTGCCCAAGGGTCCCAAAAGATACATATACACAACATTCACATATTTCCGTCATTGAATTTATAGGCACGGTACACACACACACAAAAAACGTACATGATAATGGAGAACTCAACTCATCTTCAATTTTCCATCAAAAGTCTGAAAAAAACACATAAAAAAAGGAAATATCAACGAAAAAATTCACAAACGACTTCCTTTCTGTGTGGAAGCAAACACATTTTTAAAACAATTTACACCTCAAAAACAATGAGACCCAATAGCATTTCTACGATATAGCATTTATACAGAGCAGGACGAATCTCATAAATAACTTCGATTGCGCACTATAAAACGCAATTACACTTGAGAGGAAAATATAAAGGATTCATGAAGTCCTACACCTCCCACCCCCCCCCCCCGCCTCCTTTACATAAAAACAAACTCGTATATAGAAGATGTAGACATTTAAGAGTTCAAGAAAAAAAAAAATATATTCTTTTTTCATTTTCTCCCAGTCGAAGGGCAAGAGCAAGAGGGCGGCAGACAATATCCATACCATCCTAACCCCCGCCATATCACCCTTTTTACAACCAAAAATGAATTTATTTTTATTGCTCCCAGGATCGTACTTTCATTTATACGCGCGCGTGAAAAGTATCATCCTGAGGAGCAACAAAAAAAGAAATGGAAAGTACATACAAGAAACAAGCGATAAGCTATACCCGGTGAAACCTTCTACCGGCAGATATGTTTTTACTTTTTTTTTTTTTTTGTTATTTCACAGACTTGAAATAAACATGCAATTTAATGTGAGTCCTTTTGTCTTTCAGGCAGGATGTGCGGAGCAAACGGCAAAGAGATACCGAGTCATATATAAACGAATGAAACAGAGTTTCGCAGCCAAAAAAAACAAACACAATTCAAATTCAAATATCTTTATTTCTTGAAATGTTCGAATGTCCCTTGTTCTTTAAACTTTAGAACCTTGAAAATACAAACACCTTTTTTTATTATTATTGATTACAATTTTTATTTGATGTTCACTTGAAAGTGGTTGGACAGCGAGTGCCCATTATGCCGATCATTTAAAGGTACTTTGCCAAAAATGACAAGTCAGCATAATGAACACTCAGCGCGTGAGACTAAACATTGAACTTTTATTAAATGATCTTATTTCGTCTGGTCTCACGCAGAAGTAGGAGTTGGGTGGAAATATGATATGGTAGGAAAGGTAAAAATGGGTGATAGAATACAAAAAAATACATAATTATACTTAAAAAGAACACTCAGTGGGAACTGGTAAGAAATCATTTCCCATCGTGTCAGCAACAATGCAATGTGATAATACTATTGGTCATATGGTTACTTAAAATGATACTAAAAATGTTTACTAAATGTTACTCCCTCTTGAGAGAAGAAGAAGAAGGAAAGTTACTTCCATAACCTTTAGTAACACGGGCGAGCGTTTCTTATGCGGAAATCCAGGTTCCTGAAACGCGAGAAACTTATATACCATTATATCCTTTGTGAGTTTTTCTTTGCGTAGGTATGTACTTTCAAGCTACCAGCAAGAAAAACATTCACGAATATTTTTCCATAAATTCTTAAATAATTTTCACCTTTATCTAAATTACAGAGATATTGCAATGATGGGAAATTTCGACTACTCTTCTCAAATGTGACAGTAGTTGTTAAAAGTTTGATAACTAAAAAAAACTTTTATCGCATCATTACAATGTTTTGAATCGATTTGAGCAAAGCTCGACTCAAGCTGAATTCAAGACAACTCATCTCATCCACATCAACTTGGCCAATCGCCTCCTGAGAGTTGAATGAGAGTAGAGTTAAGTTTTTGGGATGAGTTGTCCTTAGTTGATTTGATCCTTATCGAAGTGCATTGACTGCTCAAAATAGATGAAATTTGGAAAAAATAGCAATCTGTATTTCAAAAGACAATCATTTAAGAGCAATATGCAAAAAGATACTGAATCAAAAAACCAGCATACGATGTCGCGCAGGAGGTGACTGCAACGGAATGACCTTGAGATTGCAGAAAAAAAACTACAGCACTGAAATTTCGCATTGTCGCTATATTGCGCATGTCGCAAAGTCGCTATGTCACCATGTCGCTATGTCACAATGTCGCAATGTCATGTCGCTAAGTCACCATGTCGCTATGTCGCAGTGTCGCCGTGTCACTCTTTAACTATGTCACTATGTCGCTATGTCACTAAGTCGTCATGTCGCAATGTCGCCATATCGCTTTGTCACCATGTCGCTATGTCGCACAGTGGGAAAAAGTGGAAAAAACTCATTGGTGTGAAAGCTGGATTTTTTTACTATGTTGGAAGTTTTTCTTACAGTAGGTAATTATGTTGTAGAATCAGGATGTGAAAGCATTTCTTTCAAAAAAAATTTCTATATATGGAAATTTGTATTCAAAGTTGAAAAATTATGAAAACTAATGTAAATATCAGTATTTTTTAAATGGTATAAAATCAGTTAAATTTTGACTCTAACTTCCACACCAAAGATGCTTCAAACTAGCTACATTTGTTGAGCTGGTCAAAACCAAACACCTCACAAAATTTCAGCCTCCTACGATGAGTAGTTTTTGAGATATAGGGCAAAATAGCAAAAACTGTAACTGACTCACTGATTCACTGACTCACTGACAGATAATCAAAATTATGGAGAACTTCCCGATAGCGTAGAAACTTGAAATTTTACACGGTGATAGGACTTGTGGTGTATACAATATACAAAATTTGAGATTTTCAATTCAGGGGGCGTGGCATCCACCCATTTCCGCTGAATTTTCATCAAATAGTATAGAGCAAATTTGAGATTTTCAATTCAGGGGGCGTGGCATTTTCATCAAATATTATAGAGCAAATTTGAGATTTTCAATTCAGGGGGCGTTGCATCCGCCCATTTCCGCTGAATTTTTATCAAATATTTTAGAGCACTTCTGATTATCGTAGAATCTTGTAATTTGGTAGAATGGTAGAGATAAAAAGAAAAAAATTTAAAGTTTATTTTCACTGAATTTTCATCAAATATAGAGATTTTCAATTCTACAGCCATACCTTGCAAAAAGTAGTGAAATCACAACAAAAATATTACTGGTAAAAAAAGAGCCAAGTTCTCCTATGTTGAAATTATGCTGGCATAAAAAGTATTGAGATGTAAAAGTGTACCAAGTTCTAAAGTTTGGGTTCAAATTCGTATCAACAAAATTTTGATTGTTTACTTGGCAATTTTTGAAATAACTTTAAAAATCGGTAAATAAAAGAAAAATTGTCAAAAGAACAATCAAAATTTTATTGATACGAATTTGAACCCAAACTTTAGAACTTGGTACACTTTTACATCTCAATACTTTTTGTGCCAGCATAATTTCAACATAAGAGAACTTGGCTCTTTTTTAACAGTTATGTTTTTATTGTGATAAATTTTAGCAAAAAAAAAATTTCTTTGATTTTTCATTTTAAGACTACTTATAATTTTCCGGAATTTTAAGTTCAAAAATTGTTTTAACTACTTCCTCTGTTTGCCCCTGTGGGCGGACTCATATCATATGATAGTGTTGAATATCAGCAACATTTATCACCAAAAATCTCATCCTAGTTCGTCCTAATTAATTTTTTAGAGCTATTTGAAGCTAAACAAATGTGAAAAACGTATTTTCTAAAAAAGCAGATTAGGTATAATAGAAAATTAAAAAATTTTTTGAAAACCATATTTGTTTAATATGTATTTTGATACCATGAATTCGAATCTGACGTTAGTTTTTGAAAATATCCTTATAATAAAAAAAAAAAATTAAAATTTGCTATTAATTTTAGTCTTTTAGAGTTTCAAGCACTACCGCCATTTGCCGACATTGTCTCGTTGCATTTTTTTTTTGCATTTTCTAACGGTAATATTTCAAAAATATAAGCTGATAAATTATTTCTGACTTCGGATTCGAGTTCAACACGCCGAAAACTTTCAGAAAAATATATCTTGGTTACGGCAAGTAACATTGTCTTCGATAAATTTCATGCAAAAGTACTAGTTTTCGAGTTTTTTTCAACTTAAATAGACATTTTTAACTTTAGGGGGTGGGGCAGTGGGCGGAAATTATCTTCTTGTTTCCTATTATTCCTGAAAATTTCATCAAAAACGGTCCAGTACTTTAGATTTTACGGAGTTTTTTCCACTTTCCCATACAAGGTTCCCCACTGTGTCGCCATGTTTTAGTCCAATTTGTATTTGTCACCACTGTATCGGATCTGATATTTTCTTTTTTTGTCTTGAAAAAAAACAAACAAAAACTTTGCTTGGTGCTCTCGCCGTGCGTAGGTAGAGGATATGCAAATATAAAATATTTAATTACATCTTATTGCCATGCTATACCCTTATTTACTTAAGTAGCTCTCTGTCTCAGCCGGGTCTATAAAAACCAACAGTGTCACTGCGGAGACAACCCCATCGTTTTCACGGCCACACCAAGTCTGTCAGTAACATCGAGGGTTATATATGCGTTAATGGGATAGCTCCGGTTGGGAAAAATTAGCGACAGTTTGAGCAATCTTGAGTACAAGCGATATATAAATGTGTGTTGTGTGTTAGAGGTAAAGAGATAAAGGACTAAGGTAAATGAAATAAATTTACAATATACCAAGAGGACTACCTATACACCGGCTTGTAAAACAATGCGCTTCTTTAAGTCAACTTAAAGGATATCAAAACACAAGACTTATAAGTGCGGAAAAAGGTAGAGAGAGCATGGATTATTATAACGCACACCGACACACCACCCTTCTCTTATCGTATGAAGTGGGCCACTTCAACTTGCGTATACTGCAAACAACCAGCTGGTAGTGGTTGTGCGGTTCTATAATATGCGTGCGACAATGGCACTTGAGTGCCTCCTTTTGTAAAAGCCACCAAGGCTTGGGTGTCCTTATGTCACGCACTCGTTCCCCTTTTTGATTAGGACTATCATATCTCCAAGAGTGTCATTAGCCAGCAGCAACAAATTAAATCTCTCTTTGCAACTTAGTCAAGTGTGTGTGATGGTGTGGGTGCAGAGTAAAAGAAGCAAAACAGTGAGGAGTTGGGTGAAATAGAAAAGACCTTATCGCGGTTTTTAATGTTTATCTTGAAGCTGAAAAAGGTTGGGGGAAATTTCCAATCAAACAGACAGCAATTAGATAAATTGACGCTGCTTTCGAAGATGAAAGTGCCTTTGGCAATATTATAAAAGCCCCTCTCTAACCTCCTTCTTTACCTGTTTTGAGTTTAAATTGGGTTATTCGCTCGCCCTGAAGGTTAACGCAAAATGTCGGCATTTCTTTAAATGTCTCTGTTGAAGACGGTTTGTTGCTGGCTTTCATTTCCACTGCTATCGCCTGCCCGTCCTATTCAATTAAAAGGCTTCGAGCAATGTCCTTTCAGGAATTCGTTTACTTTTGTGTTTCTTTTTTTTTTTGTTTTAATGTTTTAGCCAATTCGTGACTTTTATTCGCGCGTGGAATCCAATTTCGTGCAATTGTCGTTGTTTTATATTTTTTTTATTCTTCTTCTAATTTTATTTTTATAAAAAAACAAAAAAAATTGTACTTAAATGTTCAAGGATATCTATGTCCTAGATGTCCTTATGGCTTGTTGGCACGATGACAATAACATTATTTAATAGCTAAGGTATCTGAGAGGTATAGCTCTAAAATAGCTGCTAAGTGAGGTATTTTCATGGTTGATTGGTTGAAGAAGTGGGTGGGCGTTTTTGTGGAAATTCGAATCGGTGTCGCCATATTGTTGAATCACTTTTTGGTATACCATTTTTATAGTATTAAAAAGAAGGATACAAAATTGTGTTGTTGAAGTAAATAAAAAAAAGTTTTCATGTTTGCGATTAAGTTTAACTCATTGTTACAATGTTTTTGGGGTAAATTTTTATTTTATGTTGATTAGAATCGAGTAAAAGTAGAACAAAAAAGAGAATAATTGATGGTTTTGGAGTCTACTTTACTTATAACTACAAAGTTTTCTATGTTTAACTTTTTAGTAGAGGCATGTCACTACTTTAGAATGAATTAATTCTGCATTTTCTAAGGAAGATATTAATTTATCTTAAGAGGACATGGTGGCAACGACAACAAGATGATTTTTTTCCGTATTTCCAAGGTTGTTTTTTTTTTTTTTCTTTTTTTAATAGGAACGGGTCGCTATTCTGTATTCAAAAATTCTTTATGACCAAAATTCTGTATGAACATAATTCTGTATTCCATTATTCTGCTGTATGCAAATTAAACGGGAAAGTACTTTATTTCAAAGAATTTTCTGCAAAGCAAAAACCAAAATTATGTACTCCATAATTTTGTAAATGATAAAAGAAAAATTGTTTTGATAATGAAAAAGAGGTTGTCTGTAAAGCCGGTTTACAAAAAAAATTATACCATTAAAAAGCCAAATATTTCTTCTAAATAATAAAACCATTTTTAAATTTTTAAAAAAGTATTAAAATAATTTATTAAAAACAATCATTTCTTATGAAAAAAGTGAAAAAATCATTTCCATCACCCAAAAATTCATTTTTTTTTTATATAACAACCTATCATAAATTTTATACCACCTGAAAGCTTATTGCTTCAGCTCAAAATATATATATCGATCATGTCTATTAGGCATCTACAAAAAGAGATACAATTTTTTTAACTCGATCAATTTTCATCAAAAAAAGGAAAAAAAAAAAACATATAATTTTATGTTCTCACGCTATTGAATCAATTTTTTCAATGACAACCTATGAAAAATTTTATATCATATAGGGTAAATTAGTGCATTATGGCATACCTAAGCACAAACTCAAATACAACTGCGAGCAAAAAAATAGCAGCGATTTGAAAAATATTTGAAATAAAGCATTAAACATTAAAAGAGCTTTGATTTTGGAAATTTTTTTAGGTAAAACTCCTTAAGTTTCATTAAAATTTAAATTTTAGTAAAAATGGAATTTAATTTATTTCTATTAAGCTAAGAAATAATCCAAAAACAAAATAATCCTCAAATTTAAGCGAGCAAAATAATAGCAGTGATTTTCTTTTTCTATTAAATTTAAATAAAACAAGGGTGAAAAAAGTTCAATTAAACGGTATTTTATTAGAGAAAAGGTAGTATTCGCTCCCATGACCGTTATTTTTAACTACCGCTTCGCAACGACCTTGCATGAAGTTGTAAAGTCCATGAGATCTTTGAGGTGCTATAGATCACCAAACTTGCTCAACAACGGTTCATAGCTCCCGTTATTTTAAGTTTTGGCTTAAGACACATCTCCTTTTATATCCCCCAAAAGTTTCTAGGAGGGATTGAGGTCTGAAAGACTGAGCAGGTTACTTAATGACCTCAATCTTAGTATCTTGAAACCATTGCCTGGCTGCTCTGCTAGTGTTTTTTGGGTTATTATCCTGCTGGAAGACCCATTTAAGCTTCATTTGGTGTCGGAGTAATAGCAGCATAATGTTTTGCAAACTATTCACGTGCCAGAGCTGTATAATTATACTTTTGATACAAGATATAAGGCCAAGTCCATAGTAGCAGAAGTATCCCTAAAACTTAATATTAAACCTTCTTTATTCTTTTGAATATTCTCTGGATTGATGAGAGAAAATTGGTTCTTTATGGTGATTTAGGGTCTCGGCAATTTGTGTAACGACCACGGAAAACGAAATTTAAAACTAGATACATTACAAAAACTAATTAACTTGGAGGATCCAGTATAAAGTTTTAGGGATACTTCTTCAAAGCTCTTTTAATGTTTAATGCTTTATTTGAAATATTTTTCAAATCGCTGCTATTTTTTTGCTCGCCACTGTAACTATACTACGGACAACAATTTTTACTTCAATCATTTTTTTTTATTAAATTTCATAAAAACGTAACATGAATAAATTATTTAAGAATAGAAGTAAAAGCTTTTTAACAAAAAAAAAAATTAAATTAAAAATAGTCAAAAAGAACCATATTGCCCTATGTACGGGCAATATGGCGAACCCCATTTACAACGGAGCCCTTTACTTTTTGTACGTTTATTCGGCATTTCTTAAATATAATTATAAATTACTTTCATAAAATTAACGTTAAATTGAGGTTATTTTCAAATTACAAACAAATTCAGAGACATTTTGTAAGTTACTTTTTAAATTAGATTAACATTGAAACTTCAGAAGGGCATTATGGCGCAGTAGCGTATAATGTAGCGCCATAATGCCCTTATTGCATCTGCGCCATATTGCAAAATATACATATATTCACAAAAAACCAAAAACTAAACACAATTCTTACTTCATTTAAAATATAAAAAGTTATATAACCAAACCAAAATTGTACTCTGCATTTCACTCTCTACAACAAACACGTGCACTGTATAAGTGTATACTTACCGAGATACACACAAACAAAAACAAAGCGATATTATATTGGAACCCAGAACCGGTATATTTTTTTTTTGTTTTTTTTTTTTTGTTTGGCACAAAAATAACACTGGTCAACAAGGTTTTTGCCACAAGAACCAAAATATACTTTTCTAGTAGTTTTTGGGGTGCTGAAGTCGAATCTGAAGTCAGAAAAATTTGATTGGCCTTCATTTTTGAAATATAACGGTTAGAAAATGTCAAAAAACGTAATTTTGGCTGTTTTCGAGGTTATGTTTTTATGTGGAGTAATTAATTGTGAATAAATTTGTAACGGTGCTTTTAAGAGCTAGTTTTATTCTTTCAAAAAATGTTTTAATCTTTCCGATATCTCTTTTATAGCCCGAGATATTTAAAATTTAAGTAGCGGTCTTTGAATCAGGAACAACACTGGCCAACCAAATTACACTTTTTTTGCCACAAGAATCAAAATATACTTTTCTGAAGGTTTTTGGGTTGCTGAACTCGAATCCACAATCAGAAAAATTCTATTAGCCTTCGTTCTTAAAATATTACCGTTATAAAATGCAAAAAAGGGTTTTTTTTATAACGGTTATATTTCAAGAACGGAGGCTAATAGAATTTTTTCGATTGCGGATTTGAGTTCAGCAACTCGAAAACCTTCAGAAAAGTATATTTTGGTTCTTGTGGCAAAAATTCTGTGACCAGTGACTTAAACTTTAGATTAAGTTTAGTTTCTCTTTGACTTATTAAATGAAACTTAAGATATCTCGAGCAATAAAAGAGATATCGGGAAAATTTAAACAGTTTTTGAAAGAAGAATATATTTTCTTATAATAACCGTTACAAATTTGTTTTTAATGAATTACCCCACATAAAAACAGAACCTCGAAAACAGCCAAAATTACGTTTTTTGACATTTTCTAACGGTAATATTTCAAAAACGAAGGCCAATCAAATTTTTTTGACTTCAGATTCGGATTCAGCACCTCAAAAACTACTAGAAAAGTATATTTTGGTTCTTGTGGCAAAAAAAAAGTTAAATTTTGTTGACCAGTGTAATAGCACTGACCTGCGATCGTCACAAGGCTAGTGCTTAACGAAGACCAAAGTTTCTGCATTGGTTTTATTTAAATTTGAGTATTGGAAGTATGGTAGTTGAGAGGTGCGCCATAATGCCCGGTGCGCCATAATGCCCGAAGTTACCCTATCTCATTATTTCACCTTTGATTTGACGTTTCAATCTTATTTCTGTGATGCCTAGAAAAAAAGTTAGAATTTTTTAAAGCCAACCATGTCGAAACTTCAAACTGAGATTACGGTTCCGTGTTTATGATCAACAGATCTCCACAGGTGTTTTGAGGTATTTCGCAAGTTTTTTAATTTAACATTGTGTAGCTTGTAGTAAATGTACAATTATGAGTGATATACCAAATGAAAGATTACATCATCAGGATGCTCAAAAAAGTTAAATCAAATTTGCTTTAGATCAAAAGATAGAACCTGTTGAATAATAAAACTTTACTTTATCTCAAAACTATGGCTACAAAATTGATTGAAATGCACAAATATAGTCCTGTCTATTATGTATCTACAATTTCAAATTCATTTATTTATCTGTTGAAGAAAAAAAGATTAAAATAAGAAATAGCTAGTTAAAAAAGGTCAAAAAACTTGGGACAAGAAAACTTAATTTTACCGTTATTAAGTCAAAAACTATTTTGAAATACCAATTTTTTGCACATGTATGCGCACAGTCATAGGTTACATGTTCTATAAGCTTGAGATTTTTTGAATCCTACAAAAAATTTAAAAAAATAAAAACTCACCCAAAAATACTCCAAAATACATAAGTTGGTATTTTATAAAAATTCAAATTTCGAAACGCAGAGACAGAGAGACAGAGAGAGAAAAATCCGTATCAAACCACTAACTTTTTTTTAATTATCTTTTGAATGACGTTTTTCAAATTGTCAAAAAAAAATTCCCTTACCTATAAACACTACTTTTTCAAAAGTCTACCTCATGTTTTAGTTTTAGAAAACCATTTATAACTTGGTTTTGAAATTTTTTAGAATTTTTTCAATACCATTGTCAGTCTTGCAATGAATTTATCTTACGATTAAAAAAAATTCAACTCTTTACATTGTCTCGTTTAGAAAATTGCCAATTTTTTGAAATTTTGTTTAACCCCTATTTACCCTAATAAAAGATGGAATTTCTTAAAATCCTTTAAATGCATTTAACTTTAGGTTATTATCTTTCAAATAAGCTATAAAAGATTTTTGTATCTCTAATAGTTTATTTTTAATTTTGAATTGAAATTTTTGCCGCACTGCTAAAAATTTCAAGTGGAACGTTAGAAAATGGCTTCACTTTTTTGTGGTGGCTGCCATGGTTCATCGATTTATAAGACGTTATCACGTCAAAAAAGTGTGCACATTTTTTCATTATCAAAACAATTTTTCTTTATATTATCGTTTACAGAATTTTGAATTTACAGAGTTTTAAAATATAGAATTAAAAAAAAAAGAGTTTTAGAATACAGAATTTGGGAATCCGAATTTTGACCACAATTCTTTTTTTATACCTCACTTAAAAAGTATACCTCCAATAAAAAATATGTTTAAGTTATGACAATTTTTTAGAAAACGGATCTACCGATTTCGATTAAATTTGATATGATATAGATAGCTATTTCTTTACCATTTAAAAGGATTGTGTTTATTGAACATTTCCATTGGTAAGCTGAAGTTTATGTAAGTGGGGCATTTTACTATTACCTACCCATCAGACAAACAAATACCAACTTTAATTAGATTTATCTGAATACAAATTAATATAAAGAAATGAAAATTCATCGAATTGTGCCTAATTTATTCACAGTTTCCACCTCAAAAATGCTCTTGTTAAAACATTTTTAATTGCAAATCATCTGTCTAATTGTTTGCAAAGACAAACTGCTGATGCTGAATATTTTAAGAAATCATCTTCCATTTTTCACATTTCTCTAAACAAAACAAAAAAAAAATTTTTTTAATCATATTCTAAAGGAAAATAATGACATAATCTTTAATTTATTGTGATTTTGGTTTGTCTTTTTCCAACACACCGTAATGTTATTTCAATTAACCAACCAAAGAAAAAGCAAAAAAAAAAAATCTCTTTCCCTACTCGTATAAGATGTTCTCCAGAAGAAGTCATAAAAGTAGTCCCTAAAACACAAGACAAGACGACGAACGACAATTTGTATAATTAATTTCACCGGAAAATTTCAATAATATATGCATAGCTGTTGGCGGCGAATTAAATAACGTTTATATAAAATATAGACCGCGAAACTGAAAAAAAACTTCTCTCTTCAATTTATTTTCGCGTTTGACAAATTATACCATCGGCGTATACGTTCCCTTTGCCTGTTTACCCTTAAAATCCTTGAAGAAGAATTAAAATTCGCTTTGCAAAGCAGATGTCACAGCAGCAGCAGCAGCAGCAGTCAGCGATAATCAAATGCTAATATCCTCTCTCGTTCCTTGGCTAGCAACGCGCGTTTCACCAAGTGTGAAAGAACCTCTACCTACTACAACATCATATATAGAGAACAGAAAAACCATCATGCAAGCGAAAACATTGAGGATCCAGGAGCGTTGCTAACACGCTGCCACACAGCTCCTCATAAATTCACAAAATTCAAATTTAGCATAATAAATCATTTTCCACTGGCTATATGCGGCCATGGTTGGGAGGGGAACGGAACGAAATGGAATGGGAGCGTACTGAATTTATTTCGAATTCCTGTTTTCACAGAGCAAATACAATTTAAATTTCATTAACATTTAAATGTAGGTACGAGACGACAAAGATTAAACAACACACAAAAAAGAGGATCTCACAACCAGAGGGCGTGGTTATAGCTTTTGTTGGTTTTTATACCATAGTGACAGCTTAGGCTACACAATAGTGCAAAGCTAGCTGGAATATGGGATGGCCCAGCAGCAATGCCCACGTTGGGGAGGAATAATTACCACAAAATTATCATCGCGGCGCAGTGTCACGATGAATAGAAAGTCATCTCATCTCAAGGATGCACCACGGGACCACGGCATCTAGGTTATCTGCTGCCGCATCATGTCGAGATATCCTCTATATTCACGTGCCCCACAGCAAACATGGATCTAGCTAAATGACGCATAATTTTAGAAGCTTGCATGGCAATTTTCTATAATAAAGATGCTGGCTGGTGGCTCCCTCTATATGATGTCCATCAGCCACCAGCAGCAGCAGCCAGCCAGCCGCTGTACAGTATAAATGCTGGCGCACCTGTCAATTAGACATTGAATTGTTTTGAAAAGATGAAATATACAAACTTTAGGTATCCAATCCAATACAAAACAAGATTTGGAACACATTGTGTGTGGTCTTCTGGATGGTCTTCTATATGAATTTTAGTTTCAGGAAGCTTCCCGAAAATTTTCATATCACAGAAGAAAAACCTCAATCAAATGGACCAATGTGCATGTTCTTTGCGCCACAAATAGATGTCGCATTGGTGTGGATAGATATTGCCGAGAGTCGAGAGTAGAAACGTGGCCTTAAACCGTAAAACAAGAGATTTCCAGAACTGATGTTATTATGGTTACTGGTCTGTCGTATAGTCTTCTCATTGTCGTCGTCGTATAGCTGGTAGAGAAGTTGTATAGTCTTGGAATTGAAGTCATCGGAGAAGATAGTAAATAATATATTCATGAGGCATCGGGGTCTCTGTTTCTGCATATATACACAACATCCGTCCGGCGTCGTCGTTGTTGTCTTCGTCGTCGTTCGTTGGCAATAGGAACTACATACAACAACGACACAATAGTCCATGGAACCAAATGTGGACCATCTTGATGTTGGGGGATTTCCGCCACAATGTTCTACTAAACCGTTCTGTCCTCCTTCGATGAATTGTGGTGCCTTGCTCTGAGTTAATCATGAAGGAAGAAATCTTCTTCTTCATATAGCTTTACCCAGTAGATTTGAGACTTTGTTGTTGTTGTTTTTTTTAAGAAAACAAGACAAAAAAAAAACCATCTTGGAGTTGAAAGATTGTGTCGATAGTTGTATTGGATTATTGAATTATTAAATTATACGAATATGAGGGCATGAGCATGTCAGGCGACACCGTGTCCATGTCCGTGTGGTGTCCTGTTGTATGGAAGCCATAAGCAAAAAGAAGAGATATCTTCCATACCGCAACCTATTGTGTATTGCAGGTGAATGTTTAAGCAATTTGACTCCTGCGGGTATATTGCTTTTTTATTTATCAAGTTTTGTTTGAATAAATCTTTTTTTTTTTATTGAAAGTCGTGTGTAAGCCAGAAGCAACTTTTGCAGGTATTCTAATGAAGTTTTAATTAATTTTTGTGTTGGTGGAAGATAAGCTTCAAGACATGTGTGTATTTATGGTAATTATGGAATTAAGTGAGCTTGAAAAATCATTTTGCCGAAAGAAGATCTGAAAAATAAAATTAGGAAAACTGTAGGAATGAAATTCTAAAAATTCAAGCAAATGTATTGACTGGAATTTTTTTTGTATCATATATTTTTGCTTCCATTTAATTTGGTTGATTTGGAAAATTTGTGTATTGCAGGTGATAGTTTTAAATTCTATTACAAGAAAATTTTTTATAAAACCATGAATTGAATATACTTTTGTTCATTTTACAAAATAATTTAAACAAGCAATACATTAATGTTGTCTCTTAAAAATGTTAAACTGAGAAATTAAATAAATAAAGTGCACAACTGGGTCGCACGTACTTGGTAAAAGAAATTCTATGTTAAAGTTAAGCAAAATATTAAGGAATATTAAACTTTATTTTTTTACAAAAATTCATAAAATTTCTTTTTATAATTGCATAAATACCATTTTAAGATTTAAGCCATGATATGAAATATACCATTTTTTTGTTTTTTTCATTTTTTCCCTAACAACCTATAAAAAATTTTATACCATCTGAAAGATTATTGTCTTATCTCAAAATATATAAATCGATCAGGTCTATGAGCCATCTACAAAAAGAGCTAGAATTTTTTGGACTCGATCAAATTGCGTTAAAAAAAGCAAAAATAAACATTTATTTTTACGTTCTCAGACTATGGAACCAATTTTTTTGTTTGACAACCTATACAAAATATATACCATGTGAAAGCTTATTATTTCACCTTTCATATGACGTATCCATCTCATTTCAAAGATGCCTACAAGAGAAGTTAGAATTTTTTAAAGTCAACCATGTCGAATTTCCAGACTGAGATTACGGTACTTCCCACACTGGTGGCTGTTCATGATCAACAGATCTCCACTGGTGTTTTGAGGTTTTTCGCAAGTTTCTTGATTTAACATTGTGTAGCTTGTAGTTAGTCTACCGTTATGTGTGATATACTAAATGAAAGGTAATTGTATCAGGATGCTCATAAAAGTTTAATAAAATTTCTATCTGCTCTTGGTCAAAAGTTATAACCTGTTGAATTCTAAAATTTTATTTTACCGTTATCTCAAAACTGTGTTTACGAAAATGATTGAAACTTCGTACACGTATAGTCGTGGTCATGGTCTAACATTACTCCATATACTTTATTCCTTATCTATTAAAGAAAAAAAGACTAAAATAAAAAACGATGAAAATCGGTTAAAAACGGTCAAAAAACGTGTTTTTTAAAAACTTGTTTCTTCCGTTATTCAATCAAAACTCACTAAACGTTTCCAAGTTTTTGCACATGTATGCACAAAGGCCAAATGTCCTATAAGTTTGAGATTTTTTTAATGCTCCAAAAAAAAGCTAAAAATCAAAAATTACCCAAAAATACCCCTAAAAAACAAGGTGTTTTTCAAAAATTCATATTTTTTAAAAATCCTTCACTTGGATTAAGCTTTAGGTTATTATCTTTCAAATAAGCTATAGAAGATTTTTGTACCTCTAATAGTTTATTTTAAATTTTGAAATGAAATTTTTTTCCGCACTGCGAAAGTGTGGTGGCTGCCATGGTTCATCGATTTATAAGACGTTATCACGTTAAAAAAAAAATTAAATCGTTATAAGTCAGTTTTAAATTTCCTTAAACATATCAAAAACATATGAATCAATACTTGAAAATGAATTTTTGCAAAAAAATTTGTCAAATTTCATTTTTTTAATTTCTTTTAAATTTGCAAATTCAAGATACTATTAAGAAGATTTGTCCGCTTTATTTAATACGAAAAAAAAACCATGCTGAAATTCGCTTAATTTA
Source organism: Episyrphus balteatus (assembly GCF_945859705.1). Taxonomy (NCBI): domain Eukaryota; kingdom Metazoa; phylum Arthropoda; class Insecta; order Diptera; family Syrphidae; genus Episyrphus; species Episyrphus balteatus. Next base: position 128,422,721 of record NC_079135.1, on the reverse strand, counting down.
TGTGTCCGTGTATGTTTTTTTTACTTGAGTAAATACTAAACTATATCAGTTTTAACTTGTTTTTCTGTGTAGGCTATAGGTCGTTTTTGATAACTATCAAGTTATCAAAAACGACCTATAGCCTACACAGAAAAACAAGTTTTCGTCGAAAAATAATTAGTTATCAAAAACGACCTATAGCCTACACAGAAAAACAAGTTAAGTTATTTAACAAAGGTCACGAAAAAAGGAATAACAGTCTATATCAGTTTTATTCAAATTTGTGAAAATATTTTTAGGACTTGCGGACATGAAATTTTTTTAGATTATCGACATATGTTATAAAATATCCAAACAAAAATTATGAAGAAACAAAAAAATTAGCCCATTAGCACTTATTTCAAAACACTGTATCCTAAAATTTTCCCTTTTCTCAAAAATTCCTAGGTACCATTTTTTTTTTATAGATATGTATTTATGTTTTTTTTTTTCATTGCATTGTTTTGAACCATAATGATAAAATATATGAAAACTTTCATGCATAATTTTGTTCCTCTACCATAACTATTTATAAAGGTTTTTCGGTAGTAATTTTGCAACTGTCAACCAATATAATATTGGTTGACAGATGAAAAATAGGTATAACTTTTTTCTAAGACTTCAGATTGCCTTAATTTTAGATTTTTTGGAATGAGCATTACAAAAAATATTCAAATCATGTATCATATGTATGTATGTAAAATATAAATTTCGGGGTTTGACCTTGAAAATTGTGACCTGCGAACATGATATTTTTCTAGATTTTATAAAATGCTAAAACCCGAAACGAAGATGTCGAGCAAAAAAAAATTCTATTAGCATTCATTCCGAGGTTTAGAAATGATCTTAAAGAATCAATCTGTTCAAATTTTGTTCTTTTTTTATATATCTTATTGTGTTCACCAAATTATCCGAGTTATTTGCCTTATTGGCCTTTAAATCAATTAGGTATTATGAATTGGCCTTAAAATACTGTGTGACTTGTTGTATATTTTAACATTTTAATATTAACATTTCAATAACAACGGAGACATTTAAGGTAATAGAAAATACACTTTTTTTTTAAATATCGCAACTTGCGTATCAACAAGTATAAGATTGAAACTGATGGTGTCGCGCAAGATGGTGACCAATTCATTGAGGGATTTAAAACAAGAAGGTTCATGGTTTTATATCTGCTATGGAATACATGCTTGTATTTAGGATAAAATAACGCTCACTGTGGCGTATGAGTAACCTTTTTTGTAAATCGTTTAGATGTGAAAATAATGAAACTTAATTCAATTATGTGATGATAATCTGATTAACATTATCTTTAACAGTTTTTCAAATATATAGATATCATTAGAATAGAAGGTTATTAAAATCAACCTCCAAAGTAAGCTCTATTTTTTTTTTTTAAGACTGTGTATTAGTTGGGTCTAGTAAAACCAATGACAATTACCCATTAAAAAAATCCAAAAATAATTTGACCCGAATCGAGAAAAATCATAGAATTTTATACAAAGTTACATCACGAACAAACAATTTGACAAATTTTTTTGGGATTCATGTGTAAATTGTAAAATTTGTTGTATACTCATCATCATTTTAAAATCATTTGACCAACAGATTTGAGCTGTGGATCTTAACAAAAGCCATTCAGGTTCAAAGTAACGAATTTATGTTTTCTTGAAGATTTTAAAGGTTATCAAAATACAACAAACCCTTTTTAGTGTTCAGATACTAGGAGAAATAAAAAAAAAAATTAAAAAGACTTTAAGAATCATTCAACTATAAAATCTTGAATATCAGAAGTAAAATTTGATTAATTACATAACCAAACTGCAAAACGCACCTTCTGGAACCTCCCATATAACCCACAGTCAAACACACATATAGTCATCGTCTTTGTCTCCAACTCCCACACTCCACACCCCACTATCAAATAGAATTAATCAAATACGAATTATCACGTCCACACACAAGTAGAGATAGTGTCAGTTGCACTTACCGTGCCTGGTAATTGTCATCTCCCGAGCTACTACACACACTCTCCTGCTCCCAAGTTCTCGCATACACTAATCCTTCTTCGTAATATAAAGCCAAAATACAAGTATAAACCAGCATCAGAGAATATTTATTATCGAAAAGTCTCTCCGGATCATTTGCATGTGTGAAGACAACACGCATAAATCACTGCCGCCTTCCTTCTAATCGTCGTCATTTGACCACCCCGACTCCATCTCAAGTTACAAGGAGGCAACAGTCACCTTTGCTAGCAAAACTTGGTCGTAAGAACTGAGAATTTACCCGAATGCAAATCTTCCTGCCGAGAAAATGTCTGTGTCCGTCAACCGAAGAACGGACAGTCACTCACTACTCACTGCTGCGATGCTTAGTTTGTGTTGTAGTTGTTCACTGTTTGTTTGCTTCTATAAAGCTTCTATAAAGGGGAAGAGCTATCACCTCGATGTTGACTCCTGACAGTTATATAAATTAATCAAACAATTCCGCAGGACACTTGATAGATGAACTCATGACATGCCGGCAACTGTTATCTGGCGGTACACTCCTCTGCGGTGTAATGGCGGCTGACCATATGGCCAACACGGAGGCGCAGTGCCGCCCTCTTTTTATCTTCGGCTAGTCTTTCTTTTTTAGGTAAAATCTTGTCCGTTGGCGTGCACAATATTAATGCCTGGCCTGGACGACAACGAAGCGCCTTATCTCGTCTGTAACGATCGGGAGCCGCTTCAAATCGAAGCCCCGTGTCCGCACAATCAATTTACTTAAGCGAGTCGCTCGCTCTCTTCTTCCAGACGAAAACAGGATGCCAATCCGCCGCCAGTTCCGTTCGTTTCGACTCCACTCCTGAGTTAGTTATATCTGAGTATTATATCGTGTGTACCGCGATGATGGAGGAAAATGGAAAACTATATTCATTAAGATTGTAGCTATATAGAATTACCAACCCAACCGCAAGTAAGTACATTTTACCTCGCTGCTACTCGGTCGGATCGTATCTTCATCGTCATTGTGGTCGTTGTCGAGTGGACAGATATCGGTAAGATGAACCAAGCGCTTCCCCCTGGAGTCTCGATATCAACAATTTTATATGCAGAAAATTGAAAGTAATTGATTTGACCTATTGTGTGTTGGTACGTTGTTCGATTGTGGTTCGGTCCAGATGCAATGTGAATGCACCTTCATTGCATCTAAGTTCTTCAATTCGTTGAAGGCGCTTGGGCATTCAACCTCATCATCATATTCAAAATGATGATGGGTTTTGGTCTCGGTTTCGTTTCGATGGTAATTGAACGTTTTGATTCAATTAGAGAGTTAAAATTTGTTCGATACGATGGAGTGGTATCTTTAACGAGTAGCAGCGTTACCCAAATTTTCGTCAATATTTGAACAGGCACACAGTGCAATATTTTGACCTTTTGAAGTGGTCAAATTTGTTAATTTTGCCCCCAGGATTAAGCTTATGTCCCATAACAGGTATGATAATCAAGCTACTTTTTAGTGAAGTCTATTTATAAATTGGTCAAACCGGTTCGCTGCTTTTTGGTTTTGAAAAAAAAAGACACCTCAAAAACGACCCTTACTAATAGATTTTTATATTATTTCATTGAATGTATTATATTATTGAGAACCGATTAAAAATAGAAATTGAATTTTTAAGGAAAAAAATTAAATAATTCTTGTCCGCCGCACCACAGCCGCTCCATAGCCGCACCATGACCGCACCATTTCATTTAGTATGAAAAACGATGATACATAATTTTGGATTGAAAAATAATAATTAAAAAAAAAACTATCCGACGAGATGGATATTCCAACCCGCGTTTGCAGAGCACTTTCAATTATAAATCCAATGTCTTAACCACTTGACCACCAAGCCATGTTTGTACGAACTGGCAGTTTGTTACTTTTAAGTCAAAATATCTTTGAAAACTACTTAAACATTTGTATAAGTACAAGAATATAATTTTGATCATGGTACGGACGCGGACGTGGTGCGGCGGCCGGTGGTGGTGGTGCATTGAATTTTTTCATACAAAATAAAATGGTGCGGCGGCGCACACTGGGGATTTTGCGGAAAAAAGTCCAAAATTTAAAGTTCCTCGGAGAATATTTCAATAGTATTTCTAAATTCTAGAATAAAATCTGAATCAAAATCAGAAAGAATTACTAAAATCGGACTTGTAGTTTACTTTTTAGAGCTTTGTAAAGTGACAAGTTGTTGAAAGTATAAAAAACGAAGTGAAAATACCCTCAAATTAAAGCTGTGTAATTTTTTTTAGCTTGAGCCGACTCATACACTTTTATTTTTCCGTAAAGAAGCCATCGTTTGTCTATTGTAAATCGAAGAAATTATTAATTTTAAAGATGTTAATTATTTTATATAATTATTTAAAGAAAAGAGAAAAAAATGTCTTGATTTTTTCATATTTTTGTATATATTATTTTAGCTACACTTGCCTACAGTTAGAGACTATTAAAAACTTTTTCCTTATGAAATTCCCTTTCGATAAAGGCCAAATTTGGGTGCCACCAGGTGCCACTGCGTTTTTTATTGGCAATTGAAAACTTCATTTGGTCGCAAAAATCATTTTCTTAAAAATTACTTAAAATAACAAAAAAAAAATATTAAAAATCAATGGTAACACTTACAGTAATAAATGATACTTTTTTTAAAAGCCAAAATATTAGGCTTAATTTGAGCCTTTAAGTTAAGATCTTTAAGTGAATTGTTTTTAAAATAATCGATTTCAAAGTCAAAATTTTGAGAAAAAAAAAAAAAAAACATATCCAATACTATTTTTGACAAGGCTATGGATTTGAATTCAATTTGAATGATAAAAAACACTGCCTTAATTAATTCCTTACCAAACACTGAAAACCATATGTTTCTATGCCTTCTAGTTTTCGAGAAAATTGAAAAGTAAAAAATCTCCTTTTTGTCAGATTTTTGTTTTTTTGGCTGCAAGCTTGAAATTCTTATCCGAAAGACAAAAAGACAAATATAGAAAATAAAATTAATTCGTAACACATTTTTTTAACAAATCTATGTACTACAATAAAATTACATTTGATTTTTTGAACTTGGCTCAGAAAAATTAATTTTCGTTATATGTAACTGAAATGTATGTATATACCTATTGAAAACTATTCAAATTAAAAACGAGTGAAAAGGGATTATGCGTCTTATTATTATACATTTTATTAATATTGGGAATTTTAAGCATTTCATGCGAAGATCCAAGCAGAAATTGAAATTATTATTGAAAAATACAGATCATCTGACCCCTTCCTTTATTAAGAAGAATCAGAGTCATTTAATTGAGGAAAAAAATGGCTCTCTTAAAAGAATAAACTTTTGAAAAATTGTGTATAAAATAAAAAAAGTGTTTTTTTTTTAAATAATTTTTAACTATAATTTGGGTTTTTTATTTTGCGTGGACGTGGACCTCGACAACAGTACCTACTATGAGTTATTCTTTTCCATTTAATGTATTTAAAATCGGTGAGGTGGTTCCAATAATACAAAAAAAATTTTAAAAAAATGCTATAAGTAGGTACAAGTAAATTGAGAATCGGAATTCTTTATTACTTTCACAAATTTTTTTAAAAGGGCGTGGCAGTGGGCGGAAATGAATAATAATAATTTCTTACGACGAAAACTGTCATCCCTGAAAATTTCATCCAAATCTATTCAGTGGTTCAGTTTTTATTTAATTTTTTCCGCACTCCCATACAAATTTCCCCAGTGTGCGGCGGTGGTGCGGCGCAATAGAAATTTTTGATAATTGTGCGTAGTGCGGCGGTCAAAAAGTTTTGCGGGCGCGGCGGAGTTCCATTTTTACTGGGGGAAAATTTCTCCAAGGATCGCGATAAGTGGGTAAACACTTAAGTGGGTTTTACTGTACCCAGAAAATGAACATTTTTCCTTCCAAATAACTTTTTAGTCATTTGGTACCTATTTGATGCGAAAAATGTACCCAAATCAGGTTTTAGACCAAAATACCGCACTCTGAGACATAAGACGTATTTGAGAAGATATTTTCGGTCACTATCTTTTGGAACGATTTAAAGTTTAATTTTTAAGTTAAAATTTGATTTTTTCTACGAAATAACTTCTTCCTTCACGATGCAATTAATAGGAAACCCATGACTTTTAATAAAGCCATCATCAATAATGAACAACATGAGACCTAAACAATGTTCTGCTGTTCCGTAATTTATCAAGAAATCTCTTTATTAGATTTTAATCATGATTGGCACTTTGAATATCTTTTATAAAACATGATACAATATGGCCAACGGGGGCTCCTATATAATTGGATGACTATTAAAAATAAAAAAAAAAATATATAAATTACAATCACTCAACCAAAGTTTGCATATTAAACATTTTCATGTCGTTGTAAGCCATCAAGCTTGTAGACTTCATGGCAGCCAGAGAGAGAAAAAAATGTCTCTTGACTAAATGGCCAGCTATTACGTTCGTTTATTTTTCTAACCAGTTCAATTTTGTTTTTTTCTGTACGTCGTCCATTTGACCATCTCAAAAATGACAATGAAAATAATTTATAGCATGTCATTGCTATTTTGTTCATATTGTTATTGTTGTTGATTTTTTTTTTTTTTTTTTGCTGACCATACTACTTTTGATGTTGTAATTGCATGTGGCAGTGCTATTGAAACTTTCACCCATCAATTTGATGGTAATGATCTGTCAATAAAGTGTCATTGAGTTGTCACAGCATGTCAATCTATCAATTGATTCTTTTATATACATAAAAGTGAACAAACTTGTTTAGGGGGAGACGAGCTGGCGATGATTGACGTTTGACTGAATTTTTTTTATTTATTTAGGTACTTTTTTTTTCTTCATATTAAATTGAATCTGTGAATTTGATTTCTTTTATTGATTGGGTAGATGATTTAATCAAAGAAATCATAAAAATTGATTTTATTTGTAATATTGTTGGACAGGAATAGTTGGTTAGGATTATGGTTAGATTTAAGAACAATTTGTTTTTGTCCACAAAAAATGATGAAACCTACTTATAATATTGTTTTCTTTTCCAAAAAAAATTGTAAACGTAGTTGTCCTCTTTTAATGGGAGATTTTTTTTTTTGTAGAATTTTTGATAGGTACTTAATTAGAAACAAATTTTTATTATAATTAAGAATAAAATCTTAAAAAAACTTTTTAAAAAGAAATTCGGTAAATACCTATAGGTACCTAAATAAAAACAATAAAAACTCGGTTTTCAAAGGACTAATTTCATTGAAAATAATGTATTTCTTTTATTAATATGAATTTGAAGAAAATTATTTAAATAAAACCAAAAATAAAGTTGAAACGTCATTTTGCAGTTAATATTTACTAAAACTTTAAATTCAAATTTAAATAAAATGCACGACTGGGGTCGCACGTACTTGCTCTTATGCTTTAAGTTACTCTAATGTTAAAGCTTTTTATTCAAGAAAATTAAGAAATTTTAAAATTTGATATTTTCAAGTAATTAAAAGAAATAAAATCTGTTTTTTTATAATTAATTAAATATCGTTTTAAATGATCTTTCACAAGAAACCAAGTATGCCAATTTACTTCTTGTATAAAAGGGAATTTTTAGAAAAAAATTGTCGAAAATCGTTAGAGCAGTTTTTTAAAAAAATAATTTTTTATATATAAAAATTTTCTAACATTTTTCAAAAAAAAAATTGGTATGCCATTTTGAAGTAATAATTTATTTACGCATAAAAACGAAATTTCAAAATTTTTCATAAACATGTTTTCAAAAAATTGTTTTTTCAAAAAAAAATTTTAAAATATTTTTTAAAAATCCAAAAATGAGTTTTTTGAAAATTTTCTAAATTTTTAACATTACCTTTACCTAACGATTTTGTATAAAAATTTTCGTTGAAATCGGGATATTCATAAATCAAAAAAACCGTTATATGACAGGTACCGTTAATAACGGCAAAAAAAAATATTTTTTTTATTTAGAAAGTTGGCTCTTATGTGTACTACTACACTCAAAATTTTTAATGAAAATCGTTAGAGCCGTTTTTGAAAAAAATTTACTTTTCTATTTCCGTTATATGACAGGTACCGTTAGTTTTGGTCCTAAAAAAAAAAATTTCAATTTGTCCTCTAGGGAATCACCCAAAACTCTTAACTACAAAGTTTGAACAAAATCACTCGAAATGTTTAGGCTGTAGCTCGAGGTACATACAGACGGACAGACAGACAGAATTGCCGGACCCACTTTTTTGACATTCTCCATCATCGTAATGTCATGTAAAATTGTTATCTCGAGTTCGATTTTTTTTACGAATCCTAAACTTGCCCTATAGTACCTATATCGCAAGTAAAAAAAACCATGTGTCCTTTTTGAAATTCGGATATTTTAAAGTAACGGAGAAGATATATCGTCGCCCTAGTATTGAAGTGCCGTATACGCCATTTTTACATTTTTGGGAAATCGCATTTAAATGTTCGGAAGATAATTGCGAAAGAACTAACCGCTGGTATTTTTTGATATTTTAGTATGATATATAATTAAAATGTGTCTTTTATATACCTACATATTATTGGACATCTGCAATTCGTTTAGTTTTCAAAATATTTAAATTTTTGTCCAAAATGAGTTTGCCGTATACGCCATAAAAATCAGTAGTTTCTTTTATTCATATACACGTACGTCAAAAAAAAAAACATAACTTACGTCAAAACAATTCTCAAAATTTTCTTGCATTGCATGAAAAATTTGACGTAAATGCCAAAATTTCTTGTTTTTGTCAAAACAATAGTGAATATCTCGTCAACGAAAAAAGATAGGAAAAAACGGATAGCAGATTTAAAAAGAGCAACTTCGAAAACATACGACTGCATACCTAGTTCAAAAAATGCAATTTGGCGTATACGGCACTCCAATACTAGGGCGACGATATTGACCTTATCTCGTTAAAGAAGAAATCTTTTTTCTTGAAACTTGGTAGGTCTTAAAGGCTCATGATAAAATTGATGTTCTAGAAGTTTCACGAAAAAACTAATTAAACGTAGTCAAATTATTAGTGGACGCGTACAAGTCTTCTCCGTTACCGTCTTTGTCTGTTAATAGTTTAGCTATTTTGAATTAGTTTTTCTTAAAAGTTCTAGAAAATAAAGAGTTTGTGTCTTTTAAGGATAATTGAGGAGGTGATTTCCAAAACCAGCTATCTGACCTGAAGGTAGTTTTTAGTAAAATTCCAAAAACCTTTACTTCGTATAAAGAAGATATAGAGCGAAATAATCTTCTACAAATTTATTCTTTACGAAATTTTAATAAAATTAAAGTTTTCAAAATAAATATATCTTAAGTCTTTATATTGAAAATTCCTTATTAAAAAGTCGGTATATCTGCTTTTGGAAGTATAAATGTATTATGTCTTCTTTTGGAAGTAAAACTATTAAAAAAATCTTCTTTTGCAGGTAAAATCACGATTTTTTTTTAAATTTTTTGTAAATAAACCTTTATTAATATCAGTATTTTAGTTTATAACAAGAAACAAAAATACATTTTTATAAATGAAATTGAATTAAAATGCGTTTCTGGATCGGAAGTACTTGCTCTTGTTATTTGGAGTGTCTATTTTTGTTATTTGAAATTTCTATATTTCATTTTTTTAAATGATAAGAAATAACAGTCTGCAAATTTTGAAAAAAAAAATTGGTACAAAATAAGCGAAAAAATAAGTCACAACGTCATTTCCATTATCCAAATTTTTGAGAAAAACTAAAAACACAGATTCTTAATATTATTTACTAAGACCCTTAAGTACACAAAATTTAATTAAAATCTTTAGACCGTTTAGGTCCTAGCACAGTGTACAGTTGGACGGACGGAACTAAGTAATGACGAAAACTACTTTTGTAACTCCTCCATCATCGTATTGTGGCATTTATCATACGCCAAATTGATATTTTTTATACTGAAGAGGCCTTATTGGAAAGAATATTTTGTATAGGCCATTTTGGAAAAAACATTTGGTGTTCGATAGGCCTTTTTGGAAATAAAGTCGTTTTTTTGACATTAAATTACTATCTCTGTGTGCTGTTTAGAAAATTATTTTTGATTGAATCAGACGCGCGTTGAAAAGACCTAAAGAATGACATGCATATCTCATTTTCCGATTTTTTTCTTGGACATACTTTGAATCATTTCAACAGAAATCGTAATTCTTTGTTTATAACTTAAATTTTAAATAAAATAATAGTCTTTGCAACTGGGTTTCAATTGTTATCGATATGTCATTTCAATATAGTTAGATATCGAACTTATAAAAATGTTTCGATTATTCTTATTATTCTTTTTAACCCTTTTTCATTGTCGATCGTGTGTAATGAGTCTAATAAAGCTCATGAATTATTATCACCGAATGAAATAACGCTGAATTAAATTCGACCATATTGAACCGAATTTCGATATTCGGACTTATTTTACCCATGAAATAATCAAATAACGCCAATTCGTACAAAATTGTAAACTGTATAGTGTATATTTCATATACCTTACTTTAAAGCCCAGGAACATAGCACAAAATTTTTATTTTTATTTTTCACTTGAGTGAAAAATATGAAATCCAAATGGAATCTGAGACATGTTTGGTACCATTGCATCCCTAATAGATGCATTTCCACCTCAGTTTTGTATTCCAGATATGAAGAGTTAAATAATTGTCTGCTTTAAAAGTTTTTCCTTGAATTTTGTTTTCAAAAAAATAACAAAAAAAAAAAAAAAAATATATTCATTGAAATTTGAATTCGAATCTTTGAATCTTCTTTCCATCAAGTTATGTTAATGGACGTACTAAACTTTCATACAAACCAATGCAACACAATTAATATTTAATAAATTATAAGATCGAATAATGCCAACCTCATTCGAATCTGTTTCATTAGTTGTTCAGATTGTCATAAAAATATTTGTATGAATTTTCAAAGTTTTCAACTTAAGTGGTCAGATTTTTTTCCATAAAAAAAATCTTGTTGGTAAATAAATTTATTTTACGCTGCCAGTTAAGGGCTTCAGGCGTGGAATGCTCTTTAAAAGAAGACATTATCTTTTGAATGGCATTTTTCAAACTGTCAAAAAAAAAAATGTCCATTACCTAAAATCACTACTTTGTCAAATTTTACCACATGTTTTAGTTTAAAAAAATAAAAACATTTAGATATAACTTGGTTTTGAAATTTTTCAGGTATTGAAAAAAATATTTTTCTACATAATTCATCAAAATTAAAACCAAAAAAACATCCGTGCTGAAATAATTGACTTAAAAAAATTTAAATACTATGTATTTTTAACACATAAATGAATAACACGTCGTAACCCTCAAAATATACGCGGGCGGAGACCTATCAGGTTTTGTAGAGCTAGTCGTACTGATTACGGTATTTGAAAATCCCCTAACACCCCCAAATTTTTTTTTTAGAAAAATGCCCCTCCCACCTAAACGGGGAGAGATAGACCCCCCTCCTAAAGAAAAAAATGTTTGTATTGAGCTCCTCTACAAAATCCCGTTATCAAATCCTGGCGCCCAAGTTATCCTACTACGTGCCGAAACAACATTTTTGTTCTATACCTTAAAGTTCGAAACTTTTTCAAAATTTTTAAATCAAAGCTATATAATAAAAAGTTTTCGTACATAATCTGTGGTTGAAATCAGTTAAATTGTTTACAAAAAGGTTGGAAATCAAGAAAACGATTCTTTTAAAACAATCAGAAGATTTTCGGTGCCCATATATTAAAAAACACAATTGGATCAAATTTACATAAATTGCCAGAATATTTTTATTATGTTCTTTATAAACCAAGGAATTAGTCCCATTCACGATCAAAATCTCCGTTTCGATGTACCTACTTGAAAAGATATTTTTACAGATCTTTCAGGGTGTTCAAAACACCATGGGGTGTAGTGTTCATTTTGACTTTTTTACGAGCGAAATGGCTAAGCTATGCAAATTAATTACACTCATTGCATTCTATGCCAGTTGGGCGTTGTAGTTCCTTCGCCTACGATATACGCTACAAATTCATTAAATCATTGCAGTTATTGCACTCGAGCAGTAAAAATAGAAACTCACAAAGAAAAGGGCAACGCTGCAACCGAAAATGTTAATGAATTAATATTTACCCTATCTTTTAATTAGCTTGTCAGTCTTTAAGGAAACATTTAAAGTTAATAGGGACAAGTTAACTAAAAGCGAATTAAAGCTTATCCTTTCTTTATCCATTTGCCAAATACCGGAAGAAAACGTCCAGAAGAAAGTACAAAGTTATTCTCTGTGTTACCAAATAAGTTTCAATATTGCAATACCCTAGAGTCCGCATATAAGGTTTAAAAATAACTACTATCGTCCTGTCATAAATAAATCTCAGATTTCCTGCCCCCCACAACATGACTTAGTTGGCGTTAAGGTGGGTGGGATGAGGCTATAAATTTATCTATACACACGTTTTCCTGTTCTCATTCCAGGCAGCTTGGCTGATGGTGGATATATAGGAAACATTATTCTGCATTAACAGTCAGTAACTAATTACCTAATGAACAAATAATATTTTAATTTGATTTATTAGCGCTGCGGGGGATTTGAAGAAACCAAAAACAAAACAAAAAATGGACGACCCCAAGAGCTCATTCACCCATCATCGCATCATCAAAGATGTGCCCTCGATTAGCCAATCTATTTTCACTTCATGTCGACCACAGGCCAGGGCCAGAATTCACCAGAACTTCGACTAACTTTGAATTTTTCGGTCTCTTTAGGTGCAACGCTCGTCGTAGTTGGTGGTAGTCGGCCATAAGGGTGTAATCAGTCGAAATAAATGGTCCAAGTTTCCTTATAGCTTTTTGCCAAAGCTAGAGCAAGTTATACATAGCCCTAAGGGGAGAGATCAAGTCAATTTACGCATACTAGCTGCCTTCAAACTTCTTCTATACATAAGAAAAGGTGTAGGTCGTAGATGTACCTTTACCAAAAACTTCATCAAGGACTTGAATTCGACAAAAAAAGGAACGAAAAAAGAGCAAAGTAAAACTTTAGTCGAAATTATTTCCGCCTTCGGAAGAAAGAATTTCTAACGAACCGCGCAGATTATTACTTCGACTGGACTTATGACGTAGGTCAGAAGAGGAGGGTTTGAGGGGGTTGCAACGGGCTAAACACGATGTACATAGATAGGAATATGTACATGTACACGAACAAGCAAGTGGTTGGTTTTTGGTTAAAATTAAAAGGATAACCCGTGCGGCGAGCATTTCCTTATGGAAAAGTTTTGCTGTAATCGACAAGGAAGATGGCTAAAAGCAGCACCAGCACAAGTTTAGGGCGGACGGGACATTTTTAAGTTCATTCCTGCTTGCTGTTGCTGCTGCTGCTGCATGAATAAAGTATGATTTTTTGAAAAGCTATGGATGAAACTTTATGAAAGTACGAGCAGCAGCGGGGGGTGATATTAAATTCCAAGACTTGACTTTTTGGTTAGTAAGGTACTCGTTTCTATACCAAGGAGAAAAAGTTTATTTTAAAGTTCACCACCACCGCAGTGATGGTGCAGTTAAAATAAGCGAGGTTCAACAAAGTTAGCGTGTAGGTTAGAAAGAGTGGAGTGGAGGAGGTTGGATAAATTAAAAATTCTTTTTAAAAGGAGAAAATTATTGTGCTCTTAACGTATTTATGATAGACTTTAGAGGTTTCAAGCGTTTTTTTTTTTTTTGGTGTCTTCAAAGAGTTTTGGTATATAGTTTCAAAGCTAAAAGTTAAGACTTCTTAAAACTTAAGATCAAGTGTTTTGAATTTAAAAAAAGGGCTAAATCAACAAAATACGAAATAATTAGTTTAGTTTAGTTTCTTAATTTTTTTTTTTTCTAAGATAACGTTATTTGCAATTACCTATTTGAAATTTATATAAAAGAACGTTCCTTATTTTATTTTTTTTTTTGTTTAAATAAGACTACAAAATTGGGAGGAAATCGTTATTCTATATTGAAAACTCTGTTCATAATTCTGATTTTTTAAAATTCTGTTATGGGAAATTTAAATTCAAACCTTTTATACAAAATAAATAATAATTTTTCTGGGCATCCAAAATCTGGGCATATGAAAATAATAAAAGTAAAATAACTGGAGTTAGAGTCATAATAGGTTAGTGCCAAAATAGGGTTTTCGAAATTTTGTACATCTTAATACATATTTCAAAATTCTTGGAACTATGGATTTAAAGAGTTTTGGAACTATGCTGGGATTACTTACTTCGAACCAAGTGCTAATTAAAATTTTTTTTAATTTTTTATATATTTGTTGAGTGGCAAGCTCAAAGCTAAAATTTAATCATGTTTAAAAATTATGATCTGAAGAATGAAAAGGTTAATTGAAGAAAATGGAACCACATAAAATTTTCAAAACAGGTTGTATGTTATTTTATTTCAAAACGTGTTATATTTTTTGTTAATAAAACGCAAGTACCTACCTACTTTACCAAAAAAATTGTGCAACATAAAACAAATATGGAAAAAGGTACTGTACCTCCTATTTGAATTCATCAAAACAGGGTTCAACAAAAATGGTTTCTACGAATTAAAAAAAAATACCTACATAATAGTTTTTAAACAATAAAGTCTGTCTATTAAAGATATATTTTGTTTTCGTAAATCATTTTTATCGTTACCGGTCGTACAAGCGTTTTTATTTAAGTCTGTATTTCTCTAAACCGACTTATTTTACTATTATTTTTGTATTGAAAAAAAAAATCATTTTTTTCGAAAACTGAGCATTGAAATTGTTTGAAAATGCAAAATGGAATACCAACTTTATTTAATTTTGTTCTAAAACGTTTTTATAAAAAATATAGCTCTTTAAAAAAACTGCTCCAACCATTTTGATTTTTTTGACGTGATAACGTCTTATAAATCGATGAACCATGGCAGTCACCACAAAAAAGTGACGCCATTTTCTAACGTTACACTCTCGCACTTTAGCAGTGCGGCAAAAAATTTCAATTAAAAACAAACTATTAGAGATATACAAAAATGTTCTATAGCTTATTTGAAAGATAATAATCTAAAGCTTAATCCAAATGAAGGATTTTTAAAAATTTCGTCATTTAATAGGGTAAACAGGGGTAAAACGGAAAGATGAAAAAAAATTAGGTGTCTGATACGGATTTTTTTTGCAACACTCTGCGCTTCGAAATGAATTTTTGAAAAACAGATTGTTTTTTAGGGGTTTTTTGGGTAATTTTTGATTTTTAGCTTTTTTTTGGAGCATTCAAAAAATCTCAAACTAATAGGACATGTAGGTTTTGGCCTTATGCATACATTTGGTAAAACTTGGAATCGATTTGTGAGTTTTGACTGAATAACGGAAGAAACAAGTTTAAAAAAAAAAACACGTTTTTTGACCGTTTTAACCGCTTTTCATCATTTTTTATTTTTATCTTTTTTTCGTTAATAGATACAATAATGAACAATATTGAGTAATGATAGACCATGACTTCGACTATATGTGTGCGAAGTTTCACTCATTTTTGTAAACACAATTTTGAGATAACTGTAAAACAAAATTTTAGAATTCAACAGGTTATAACTTTTGACCAAGAGCAGATAGAAATTTTATTAAACTTTTATGGGCATCCTGATACAATTACCTTTCATTTGGTATATCACACATAACGGTAAACTAACTACAAGCTACACAATGTTAAATCAAGAAACTTGCGAAAAACCTCAAAACACCAGTGGAGATCTGTTGCCCCCCGAACAGCCACCAGTGTGGGAAGTACCGTAATCTCAGTCTGGAAATTTGACATGGTTGACTTTAAAAAATTCTAACTTCTCTTGTAGACATCTTTGAAATTGATACGTCATATGAAAGGTGAAATAATAAACTTTCACATGGTATATATTTTTTATAGGTTGTCAAACAAAAAAATTGATTCCATAGCCTGAGAACGTAAAAATAAATGTTTTTTTTTGCTTTTTTTAATGAAATTTGATCGAGTTCAAAAAATTCTAGCTGTTTTTGTAGATGTCTCATAGACCGGATCGATATATATATATATTTTGAGCTAAGACAATGAGCTTTCAGATGGCATAAAATTTTGTATAGGTTGTTAGGAAAAAAAAGGAATGAATGACGTGAGAAGATAAAAATTCATGTTTTTTTTGCTTTTTTTGATGAAAATTATTGTTTTTAATAAATTATTTTTATACTTTTAAAAATTGTTTTATTCTTAAAAAGAAATACTTGGATTTTAAATTGCATAATTATTTTTGTAAGCTTTTAAAATAAAAAAATTTATAAGGCTTAACTACATTGGTAACTTTTTGAAAAAGTACAAAAGTGAAAATATTTTTTTTTCTGGCTAGCGCAATTGTTTTGTGGAAAAGAGTATACAAATTGTTTATTAGACCAAAAAATAAGCTTTTTTCATCATTTGTTTTAATTTTTCATCCCGAAAAACTATAGAAAAATGTGTTTGAAAATTTTCACTTTTGTACTTTTTTGCTTTTTGAGCCAATGTTGTTAAGGCTATATAATGAGAAAATAAAAAAGGTATTTTTTTTAGCTTTTTCTTGTAAATTATGATTGGTTGAAAAAAGTAAACGCTTCAATTGACTCATTTTAAACCAAAGCACACAACCTGTTTTCTGATGACGTTATCACGTAAAATCATCGTCCGTAAACCGGCCTTACAGACAACCTCTTTTTTTTCTAAAAATGGATCTCAATGAACGAAATCAAATTGCATTCTTTTTCGGAGCTTAAATTTATTTAAGATGCTGTTGTTTCCCATGAAGAACGAATTTAATTTTTTTATCTTTTTTATACCTGCGTATGCACGTTTGTAAAAGTCTTAAAAATTGAATTATTTTGAGCTCTAAGTGTAATTTTGTAGGACCCATTCGTGCATTTTATTACTTTCCGACTTTGTAAAAATGGGTAAATCTTAGTATAATGGCAAATAAAATTTTTGTAAAAATTACTTCAACACTCAAAGATTTACAATAGTTTAAATAAAATTCTTGAATCTTTATGTTCATATCCCAAATTTAAGATTTAAATATTAGGTATATTCAATGACTTTTTTCGTTTTTTTCAAATTTTAGATTAACATTTCAATGATTGAATAATAATGACTGACCTCAAGTTAACTAATTTAAGCCATTATCATTTTTTTTAAATTGACGAACAACAGCTTTAATCTCTTAGGCCAATTTAAATTTTGGTCAAGCTACTGAAATGTGTCTTTCCTTTGAATTGAGTCAGTTTACAGAGTCAAACTTTTTCCTATAGGTATTGAAGAAATAATAATTCTGAAGACTTGACTAGGTACAAACATTTCACTCTTTCACAATTATTTTAGACCTTCGATGTAGAATTTTTATATATATCTAACAAAATAACATGTCCTTCCTTTTTATCAAAACTCCAAAGCATTGATTAATCCTAATACAAATTGCATAAATAGAAATAATCTTATCAAAAAACTCTGAATAACCCTTTCGTTTTACCAGACAATCCCATATGACACATTAAAACCCAGGAAATATCCTTTCCCGACATGCAACCTGTCACTTTTCCTTATATCTACACACAAACACACACACACAAAATAAGCTGCCATATAATATTCAAACTGCAAGTCGCAGTGTTAATTTATTCTCCTTTTGTAGAAATCAAATGAACGACATCCTCCATATACAATATATATATATTTTTTTTCCTTCTTTCCTTCTCTAAATCGAAAAGCATAAAAGCCCGAACCACAAGTTTCCGTTTCACATTTTCAGCTCCATTTCTACCTATATAAAGATATTATATTGCCACATACACGTTATTTTCAAAAACGAGCGAAATTCCTTGAATTCCTCGACTTTTCAGCCGAGCCATAAACATTTCAAGTCTATCAGGCAATCGCAGAAACTTTAATACTATACTCGTACACTATCACAACCCTATTCTTCGTTTGGATAACTCAAATTCCGGCTCCTTTCTATCATAACTTTTGTTCCGTTCTCGTTCCACATTGTCGTGTGGTATAAAAGTCGTTGGTATAAGTCCTGGATGGTGGTTTTTAGCTAAAAGTACACACACACTCCCACTCAGCAAGGAAGGTACCCCAAACGATAGCAGCGACCTCTTGCATTCTTACTCGTATTATATCTTCTTGATGGCTATGGGTGGTGGTGGTGGAAAAACGGGTTAACCAAGGTGAACAATTCCCGTATTGCACGTTTCCAATAAAATTCTGCAAATAATTTATCCTGCTGCTGCTCATGGTAATGCATATATGTGTACTCTCTTGGATATGGTACGATATGACACGGTGACAGTATACTCGTATATACCAGTGGAGCACCCATCCCGGGATAGCCCTTTCGGTGAGCTGCATTACCACCACCACCACTAACTTCATGCCACTTCTTTGGCCCAGGCCAGAAGCAGAGGCACCACCTTGTGCCAGTGACAATCGTACATCTAGATCAGCTCACGTTCGAAATTCGTTTATTGCTCAGACCTCAGACCAGACCAAGACCAAGCTCAAGCTGAAGCAGGGAGCAAGAGGTTGCACGCTGCTGCCGTGTGTTGTATTGCACAGTGACAAAAGTCACCATTGCGCTGCTGGTCTAGTTGCAGCATTGGAATAATATAGAACCCAACAGGAAATGAATAGAAACAAAGTCAACTTTTCAAATTATATTCTTTACGACTTTTGTTGGGTGGTTTCTCAGGACAGGAGTCGCATATAGTGAGTCCTTACTTTCTATGGGTAATATTGTACAGCAGAACGCGAAACCATCTCCTGCCCCACTTTTCAATTCGGTTTTCAATTACCTGTGTTCCAAGAGTTCCTAGACTACTTACCGGTGCGGTGGTGGTTGTGCCATGGCTGTTGCTCGGAATCAAGCTCCTGACTTTGTTTAAGAAAATTTTTAACTTATTTAAATTCATATAAGAACGAGTATACTCCTGGTGGAATCAGCTCATTGTTGATTACAATCCGGTGAAGCTATATCATTAAACAGGAGCGGATTTTATTTGTAATTCTATAGGACTTTCAAAGCTAAAAGTCGAATTTTTTACGTAACTTACTTTGGCGGACACTTTGTGGCGGAATCAAAAAAAAATTATCTCATTAATTGTAGCTAATTAAATGCTAATTTGTTGCGCAAACCAAAAATTTGTAGCTCGCATAGTTTTTGAATTATGGAATTTTCCGCAAAAAAAATAAGTCTGAAGTTAGCGGACAAAATCTGAAATAATTGAAATTAATAAGTTTAGTAGCTTTTTAAATGCTTTTCAATTACATAAACTTGATTTTTGAAGCTTGAACAGTTTTTTTGTTATTCAAAATTCCGCTTAAATAAGACTGAAAATAAGCGGACGAAAGTAGGAAAATTAATATTTTTTTGATGCCCGAAATTGTAGCTAATTAAATGCTAATTTGTTGAGCAAAAATTAATTTTGTAGCTCCACCCAGTCATTTTTTATTTCAACTTAAAGTTTCAGAAGTGCACTTCCGGTTTGATGAGGCCAGTGGAGACTTTTTTAAAAATTCACTTTTTTAAATTTTTTCTTTTGTCATTAATTGTAGCTTTTGAATACATTATTTTTGATAAAAACCTCAATTTTGTAGCTCAAACCGTTTTTGAAATATTCAAGATTTTGTTTTAAGAACATTAAATATTTTTTGATGGGCTATGTCAACTTTTATTATATGATTGTGTGCAAATTGTAAATTGTCTGTTTACATACTAAAGAGAGCAAAAAATTGGTAGACTCATTGGAAGGCAATTTTGTTGATATAGATGACGGAGAATAATGAAACATTTTTTAGAAATTGGGTTGAAAAGAATCGTATCGAAGGGGTCCCACCGCTTAGCTTGAAAAAAAATTAAGAACTACACTTACACCGGATGCGAAAATGTTTTGTCGTTTTCAAGAAATAAAATAAAACAAAATTCCTGTTTTTCAGAAATTTACGAAGTAAAAAATATACATATAATAAACAATGGTATTATTATATGTATAGGTATTAGGGTGCTTCTTATATGGTCGAAAAAAAATTTTTTTTTCGATTTTTTAATGGGACACCCCTGCATTATGTTCTACCATATAAGCATAGTATATGGTATTTTTTTCCGATTTTAATATTAAAATTTAGGGGTCGCTACCATTCACTAAAGATTTACCTAAGTAAAAAAAAAAAAGATCAATTTCAACAAAAACTTTTTTGTTACAATACAAAGTATCTACGCTTAAGACCCGATTTTTCAATCTTTTAATAAACAGTCAGTTAACTGTCTGACGAATAAAGATATTAGGCTCAAAAACAATCAGATAAAAACATTGAATTTTTCAATTAAGAAAGATCACTTAGTTAGCTATTCTACAGAATAACACAAAAAAAAAATGTCGAATTCAAAAATATTCAAAAATTTTTATTCCGTTGTGTTTTTTATCAAAATTTCTTTCAAAACAGGTAAAGATTTAATATAAAGTACTTAATTCTGATAACAAATTTTAAAATTTTGGGAAAAAAAAAACAAAATTTGGTGTATTTTTCAAAACTTTGAATTGTGGTAGCGACCCCTAGAACGTGTGTAAACTGGCCCAAATTTTACCCAATTTATATTTAAGGCAGGAAGAACAAAATGAAAGGGTGTCCCATTAAAATTTCGAAAATTGATTTTTAAGAAGCACCCTTATAGGTATTCACATCTGATACATGACATCGAGGTCTCTGAAAAAAGTTACACCTCCGAAAAACCTTTAAAAGTTATGGTAGAGGAACCAAATTTTGCATGAAGGTTTTCATATCCATAAAACTCAACTATTTTCATTTTTGATTTGAAAAACGAAATTTCGTTAAAAAATAAATATTTAAAAAAAATATTCCACATACGCCAGAGTGACCAGTTTTTTTTTTTTTTTGACAAATTTTTACAGGTTTTTGTTTTTACAGAAATTTAAGATAGATCCATTATCCATGGAGAGTACATGGCTCTGATTTTCGAAATATGTATTTTTTTAAGAAGTATTTTTGAGTGTTTTTATTTTATTTTTAAGGAATTTTTGGAAGCTTAGCAAAATCGCAAATGTATATAATTTAAAATAAAATTGATTAGAATACGTTTACAAAAAAATGGATTTCTTAAACAATTTTTCACCTAATACGGAAATCCAATTTTTTTTGCCTTAAACGACTTGATACTTAACAGTAATTGAATCGTTTATTTCAGAAACAGCATAAGTCCACTTTTTCCAAAAAATTTTTTTTTGGAAATTTCTCATTTATGTATAGTTATTCATCTTCTGAAAAAAATTAAGTATGTCAGACCCCCCAAAATACGAAAACTGAAAGAAAAGGGTTCAAAATATATGGAAAATTTTCACCCGGTAACAACATTTTTGACTGTTAAATACATGACTTTTTACCAGTTTTAAATTATTTTGGCAGCAATCTTGACACGTACCCCCTTTTGTTATATATCTTTATATCTATCTATTTGTTATATATCTATTAAACTCATTAAAATTGTACTCAGGATTCAAAAGTTATAGCCAGATTTCTGGTGGTGGCAGCATTTTTAACTCTTGAATAATATGACATTTTACCAGTTTTAAATTATTTTGGCAAACATCATGACACGCAAGCCTTTAAGTTATACATCTATAAAAAGGTAAAGATTTACTCTATCTACTGCTATTTAAATTATTAAAATCGAAAGTGGGGTTCAAAAACTATAGATAAATAAAAACAAAAGTTTTACCAAAAAAATTTCGTTTATTTCAGAAACGACATAAGTCCACCGACTTTAAAGGCTTAAAAACCCGCAAAGACCTAAAAAAAAGTTTATATTTTAAAGGTGTCTAAATGCATCTTAGGCAATTCTTGTGGAATTTTAAGTAAAAAACAGTTTTTTGTTGCTCCTGAAAAGTTTATGCTCATGGACTTATGTCGTTTCTGAAATAAACGATTCAATTGTCAACTGTTTTTTATTCATATCTTTTTTATTTTGATAGAAAGATACCTAGACGAAATAAATAAGTGCAAAATTTTAATTGTTTTCATATTCACATTTCTGAGATAACTGTAAAGATATTTTTTTTACAAGATACCTACATACAATATCTTTTAACATTCAGCACTTACAAAATTGATAAGGTGCATGAGATAAAATAATCTTTCATTTGATATATATGTAACAAACAGAACAGAACACGCTCTATAAGTTACACAATCTTAAATTCAAAAAGTGCAAAATTTCTACAAAATACCTGTGGTTTTCGTTTGCAAAGTGACGTAACAACCAACTACAGTGGAGAAAGCAACGTAATCTCAGTTCTTAATTTCGAAATGGTCGGTTTTAAATAATATATGCATTAGGGTGGGTCAAAAAAATCGAAATTCTTTTTTTTGATTTGGTACACAGAAAAATGGATTGCTACCCGAATAGCACAGATGGGTTTTAATTTAGCAGATGTAACTCCAGTTAAACAATCTAATTGTTTTCCATTAATTTCAGAAACATATTCTTATACAATATTGTAACCCAAACAGCCGCATTTTCCCTCTTGATTTGCAACAAATTTGTTTCAATTGTGTTTTATAAAGGTTAAATTTTGTTATTTCTTGGTCTTATTTGTGTTTTTTGAACTAAAAACATGTTTCATGAAAGTTAACCTAATAAGTGTGCAACTATGAATGAAGTCAAACATCAGCTTTACTTATGTTGTAGAAATGTTAAAGAAAGTAGTGACTTTTATTATTTTTGATAGGATTTGTTATAATTAAATGAAAATTTTGTTTTCGAAAATATCTAAAAAGTTTCCCAAAAGTTATTATTCTAATTCTCATAAAATGTTTATGTCTTATGATGTTATAAAAAAGACAAAAGTCTAAAGTACTAAATCAATATAATACGTATAATAATTATGATTGAAAATGAAAGTTTTAGTCGTTTATGAACGGAAATTGTAATGCGATTACTATTTTTATCATAAAGATTAATGTTTTGCCTCTATAAAATTCACGCGCCACATAAATTATTGAAATTAGAGAAATAAATTGAAAATTAACAAATAATAATTTTTTGTATTTAGGTATAAAAGTTGGAAAAACACTGGGTAATGTTAGAAAATTGAATAAACATCCCTTTCCACTGAAATTTAATATGAAACAGCAACAAGAATATGAAAAATCATTTTAAAATTCATCACATTAAATCATTTCGAATTTTGATGGAAGCCAAAATGGCGCTTGTTGCAAGAAACCAAACAAAAACAAGAGAATTTCAAATTAAAACTTTCATGTTATTAAACATATAACTTGAACAAAATAGAAACTTAATGTTGTAAAACAATCCCTTTCAACCATTTAACAATTTTGGTGCAACAGAGAAATATGCTAGTTTATAGTTTATACTTTGTCAGGCTTGCCATGGGTATTTTTTGTTTACATTTTTCCTATTTTCCACTTTAAGTGTGTTTTTATTTTAAGTCACATTAAACCTTCAAATGCTAATTGCCATCTTTTTTAAAAACACAATAAATATGAAATTAATAAAAAACAAAATGGCTGCAATCACTTTCGATTAAAAAAACATCTGACTTTCTAGGCATCTATTGAAATATGGAACGAATTGTTAAAAAAATATCAAAATTAGATATGACTTTTATATGTGAAAATTTAATTTTTTATTATGTTGGTATTTGTAATAATATTAAAATATTTTTGTTTTTCCATCCAGAAATCTACAATTTTTGTTTTCTGGCCTGTAAATTTGTTTTATTGTCTTAGGCAACTCTGGCATATAATAACACTTCGTTTTGCTTCCATGGATTTACAATTAAGTACTACAACTAGCATCATCTGTCAAAATGGAATTAACAAAAACTATAATTCGGAGCTCCAGAAACATAACTATAATATCATTTGGAACTCGTTGTTGTTTCAACTTCAATACATAAAAAAATGTTGTAATTCTAGTTCTATATTTGTTAAACCAAACTTTCAAAAACTTAAGTGTAATAAAAACTCTTGAACGAAAAACAAAACAGTTGAGCTACAGTCAGTGTCAGTAAAAAGTTAACAGTTTACATTTAAAATTCTTTTTTGTCTAGATTTGTCCATTAATTTTATTTTAATAGTTTGGAAGTTTTATTCATGTGTTCCTACTTAATAATTTTTTTAACATTAAACCGGTTAAATATTTGTATGAAAACGTGCTAAATAATTTCGCATGATAATAATTATTATTGTAATAGTCTTAGATTTGAGAGGAATTGCTCTGCAATATGTTTTTTTTTTTTTATGTTTTGAACAAATATGATAAAATAAATTCATATACGTACCAATAATAATTGAAATAGCTAGGAAGGTTTTTTTTTTCTTTGAAAACCAATTAATGTGAAACTTTCATTAGACGCTGACTGTATATCTTAATGTTGTAGATGAAAAAAAAAATGGTTCCTTGACAGTTTGGTTTCACCAAACTGTTAATAAACCAGAATAAAACAAAAAACACTGGGTAAAGAAGAAGACAACAAAACATAGAATCGACTGAGTTACATTGATGTTTGATTCTTGTATCTGAAAACTTTTCTTAGTTTGACATTTGCTAAGCAAAACTATTGAAAAACCAGCATAAAACAGAAACATCCCTGAATGACAAAGATACAAAATCATATTTACTATTAAGTTACATTGATGTTTGAATGTTATATTTGAATCAGTTCTTGATTTGGCATATGTTTAATCAAACTATTGGTAAACAAAAACAAAATAAATACATTTAAACATGAAATTGTATACACTACATATTATGTTATAACAACGATTAAGTGCTTAATTCTATGACCGTTTATTTGTTGTATGTTGGTTGTTTTGTTTCATTAAACTGTGGAACAATAACTAAAATAAAACAAAAACACCACTTAAGAAGGGATATATATGCCTGTATACTAGAGTGGATCGATTTTGTTTTTAATATTTTGATATAAACCATCATTGATAGAATGTTATCAAAAAGGTATGTCTAACTGAGTGAAAAATAAAAAAAAAAACAATCAACTTTTAAATACTTTTTTGTTAACAAATACCTAAACTAATTATGGAAATGGAGAGCTAAACAATTCATGTTTTTTAATTCATAACGCATTTGTTCAGATTTTTCCTAGAGTGAGAATTAAAAGTCAAATATAACTTTTCTTTCATATTTTACACTCAGTGACAACTTTTTATAAATGACCGAAGTCAAAAAAAAAAAAAAAAAAACTTAAGTTAAATCGACCCACCCTAACGCTCAATAAGGAAGTTCAAGTATATTTGTTTAATAAAGACATCGAATAAAATGTAGATTGTAAAGGGAAATAAAAAAGTTAGTGCTTTCTTAAAAATTGTATTGTTGGTACAAAAAATGATTTTAATTTGCCTTTTACCAATTACTTGAACCATTCCAATCTTATTTAAATATTTAGTTCCATCCTTAAATATTCTAATTAGTATCATAGTTTGAGTGATGTTGTTAAATCGTTTTTTATGTATTTAAAATTATTCAAAACTAAAGATTTTAATTGAGTTACTCACTTGTTATAAGAGAATGCTGCATAAAGGTTTTATCAACATTTTAGTTGAAAGAAACCAAAATCGAAATTGAATAAGAGTAAATATAACTTTTTACCAACTTTTAACTTGGAGACTTGTTTATAATATCTAAACAACATCTGATTTTTTAAAGAAACAAGTTTGAACTTAATTAAAACCTATAAACAGCATTTCGAATAAAAAAGTTTCAAACAATTTTTTGGGTACAAAAATAAAACTGAGTTACAACGGCATTCGTTTCAGATAACCTCAGTATGATACAAATGCAACAAAAATCTTGTTGCAAATCGTATTTTGTGCTATTCGGGTAGACACCTCTAGAATATACACACCAAATATGAGCTCTTAAAGTTTTTTACATATTCTTGTAGGAAATTGAACGCTCTACAAAAAAGGCCTTGTACACTTTTTTCGTTCATATAACTGTTTAATAGATATTTGAGGTCCAAAAATCGAGAAAATCTTAAAGAGTTCGTTTTTTGTTCTTAATTTTGTAGCAAATTGAAAAATTATAATAATCAAACGCGCAGGACATATTCTTGTAAAAAACAGATTGCTCCACAAAAAAGGTCTTAATAACTTTTTTCATTAATCTAACCATTCTAAAGATATTCGAGGTCAAAGTTAAAATAAATTATAAAAACATTTTTTTACTTTTAAAAATTTTCCAGTTCACTTATTTAGTATTTTCAAATTAGCAAGATGTATTCTTGTAGGAGATTAAACGTTCTACAAAAACTTCCTTGGCATCAAATTGATTGCTTTAACCGTTTAAAAGATATTCGTATCCAAATCACAATGCATACGGGTCATAAAAAAACTATTGAAATCAGTGGGCATTGGTTTGGATACGAATATCTTCTAAACGGATAAAGCAATCAATTTGATTCTGAGGAATTTTTTATAGAACGTTTAAGCCCCTACAAGAATATATCTTGTTAATTCGAAAATAATGAATTTTCAGTGAATTGGAAAACTTTTAAAAGTAAAAATTGTTTTTATAATTTTTTTTAACTTTGACCTCGAATATCTTTAGAATGGTTAGATTAATAAAAAAAGTAAATAAGACCTTTTTTGTGGAGCAATCTGTTTTTTACAAGAATATGTCCTGCGCGTTTGATTATTATAATTTTTCAATTTGTTACAAAATTAAGAAAAAAAAAACAAATTTTTTAAAGATTTTCTCGATTTGCTAAAAAGTCAATAAATAAAAAAAATGATTTTTTTTTAGTAGAAGCTTGATGTAAAAATGGAAAATTGCGAAGCGGAGGACCTTCCCATTAATATAAAGAGCTCATATTTGTTGTGTATATTCTAGAGGTATGTAGCAATCGATTTTTCGGAGTACAAAATCGAAAAAAACGAATTTCGATTTTTTTATATTATATTTTTTTGAAGGCGTTGTTTATGACTGAGGCATACTGATTAAAGCAGAAATAATAAGATTCCCAGGACCTATGACAAATTCACTTATTATATTTTTTTAATAATATGTATCACAATATTTTCTCTCCTTTAAATGAAAAAAGTAATGAAAATGTGTGACCTTCAACTTAACTTAAGAAAAACTGCTCAAGAATATCTACAAAAATGTAAGAGATCTAACTCTTTAGTACAATTACTAAAAATTTTCTCAATATCACAGTTTTTTCAGGACTACTTCAAAAAAAAAAAAAAAAAAAAATGTTTCATTCTAAAATTTTGTAACTTTAAAAAATTTACCCAGAAAATTTTCCAAAGGTTTCAAAACATTTGGAATTTTAAGCCGAAAATCTTCCATTCCCAACGGATTCGCACCAAAACAAAAATTGAATATTTTTTTTTTTTAATTTAATATATTCAATATCATTACTTTCAAATCAAGAAATAGCCATACTTTTAAGTGTTGTTCGATCAACCTTCCCACAACTTGTCAGAGGCATTTCAGAAATCACTTTGATGTGCCGAACAGCTTGTATTTGCTCCTTTGTGCATTTTGTTTTCAAAAGATCCATCAATTCTTTTTCGATCTCTTTGGAACTGTTACCACCATCGTTTCGCAAGACGACAAATAAAGTTCCTATTTCATCATTTTCAACTTCAGGATTTGGATGTCCAATTAAAACAGATATTTGCACTCTAGGATGGCTTCCAATTATTTTCTCAACTGTGTTTGGAATGATCTGAAAAATATTAGATAAGACAAAAAAAAAAATTTAGAAGCTTGTATTAGCCTTATTTGAAAAAGACCCACTTACAATATTCCCTCCAGACCTCACTAAATACTTATAACGTGTTACAATATTCAAAAAATTGTCAGAATCCATATAACCATAGTCTCCAGTATTCAACCATCCACCTTCAAGAAAATTCTCTTTATTGGCTTTATCATTTTTCAAATATTTCAGATATTCCAGAGATGTCCTCTTAACACACAATTGACCCATTTTATTAGGTCCTAACGGCGTATCATTGTCATCAATAATTTTCACCATGAAACCTCTTCTCAATTCACCCCCGTTAATGTTTTTCTGAGGAATATCTTCATCTGACGATAAAACTCCACCGAATTCCGTCATTCCATATAAAATCGCTGGCTTACAATTTGGCACTGCTTTTGAAAAATGTTCTATCAAAGCTTCCGAAACTGGTTCACCACCTACTAAAGCGATTTTCAACGAGCTCAAACTACAAGGATCTCCAGAAGTTTCTGCAGCCTTGAGAATATCCAAATACATTGCAGGAACTGTAAAGAAATGTGTTATGCTGCAGGAATCAATTAGTTCCTTGCCCAAAATTCCAGAAGGCTCTTGGGATGTGTAGATCCTTTCGACCTCATAGAAAACAGGTTGTAACATTATGGAAACTGTACTTATCCAACGAAGTGGACTGAAGCAAAATATTTTGTTTCCACGTTCCAAATTCCACCAAGAAAATATACCTTCCGTCAATACTGCGTGTGAGTGCATTATTATCTTTGGTAAGCCTGTTGTTCCGGAAGTCAGCAGAAGAGCAGCTGGATAAGTCTTGGGATCTTCAATTTGAGGTGGTTGAAAACTGTCAATGTCTCCACATTCTCGGAAAAGGACTTCATTGACTGAAGGATTCATCGAACCAAGACTGAGAACATGCTTCAAATTTGGAAGATTGGAGCTTTCAAGAGCCTCAGAAAGTCTAGATCGATATTTCTCGTCAATGATTATGACTTTTGCATCGACTTGTTGAAGAACATGTTTGATATCGTCTACAAACTTAAAGAGTTAAGACTTTCACTATTTCACTTCACCTGAAAAAAACTCACCTCCTTCAAGATTCGTCTCAAAAAAATTGATCGGTGCTCCAATAGTGTAACAGGCAAAAGCAATTGGAGTAACTTTTTCGTTTGACATGGAATACATTACGACAGTGTCACCTTTCGTCACCCCAATTCTTTGTAAGTTTTGTGCCACTGTAATTGTTTGACGACGAATATCACCAACTGTCAACTGAATTCCACGATCATAAAACAATTCGAAGGCTCTCTCCTGATTTTGTTCCTTTAATTTTGTCAAAATCAATTCACCCAAACCACAATACTCTTTGTCTTTGCTGGGACTTGTCCAGACTTTAGTAATATTATTATATTTCGTATGCATTTTGAGAAGCAATTTTTGCTTCCTATAGTCTATCTACCTTAGCTAACTGTAATTGAATAACACGCAGGGGAGCTTTTTCATTGCTTTTTATAAGATCACAACAAGACCTCGTTGAGGGTAGCAAATTGATAAAGTTCTATGACCAGATTTGATCTTTTGACTTTTGTCGTTCTATTTAATTCAACACTATCGTTGAATGATTGGGCAACAATTTTTAATCTTACCTTAACCTTAAAGGTCATGTCAATGTTTACTTATCGTTAGTTGGTGGCGGCAAAGAAATAAAGACCATGAATGTTTTGGATGATCATTCTTTTTGAAATTACGCAAATAGAGCATAATACCTTTGATCTCTTAAGTCAAGAACAGTTTTGGTCAAGCTGATGAAATTTGTTTCGCTGATTTAATTAAATTGAAATCAAGATCAAGTTGACGGGGGGCAATGATTTGCTTTAAAAAAAAAAAACTGACAAACAAATATAACAATACTGAAGACTTGATTGCATTGTTATCTCATCATTACATTATCTCGTTTACATTTGTAAGTGCATTATGTAGCATTTTATTTTGCATGATAAGAAGTACTTATTTTACTTTTCATATGAGTGTCTGTATGTAGATACTGTTCACACAGGGAAGTTTTTCATTTAAAAATACAACTATAAAACACGACATTTAAATTAAATGTGACGTTGTAATGATTACTAAGAATAGGTATGTGATATACTAACCTGATGCAAGGAAAGTAGCTTCTTTTAAATAAAAAAATTGTTGGGGGCAATACTGTAATCATAACAATCTGTCCAAATTGTTATTAACTAGGTATCAATCACTAAATAAAACTGTGCGTTAATATTTCGAATAAATGTTGTTAACGAGGTAACATCTTGTCATGCTGAATAGTTAAATTTCAGTTTCTAAACTGCTACTTAATTTTTAATTTTTTTAAACGTTTGAAGACACGCAAATATAAAAATTTGACTAAAACGGTGTTTATGAACTTTTCTACTTATAAACGTTTGAGAATCCGATGTTCTTTTCTTTGATTTATTTAACCATAGGTATTAGACTGATTCAAAAAAAAAATATTTTTCTTTTGTTCAAAGCATTGTTGAAAATATTGTTGGAAATGACGAAAAAAAAAATACTGTAAAAGTTTCAGCCCTTAATGTTAACATTTAGTACCGCCGCATCGCAAATTTCTATTTCCCATACGATTTGTATGGGAAAGATTGTATATTTGTGTTTAGAATTTTTTATCTTTTTAATGGGTCATCAAAAAGGCTAGATTTAATCATTTTCTTGTATAAAATTGAACGCTCTACAAAATTGCGTTTATGAAATTTAAAAAAAACGGACTCGAAAAATTAATTAAAATAATTTTTAGTTGAAAAAATGAATAATTCGAATTTATTGAAGAAATCTAAAATGGTAGTATTAGGAGTTTGAGAGTTATATAAAAGGATCAGTGAAACCAAAACACAACATAGAATACAAATATTCGAAAATTTTCCCAAATTTTTTGAAAAACCTAATAATTTCGTCAAAAAATCGGAAAAAAATGAGAAAAAATTACTTTTTATATTTTAAAGTTGAATAACTTCGAAACGCGGGGGTAAATCAAAAAAATTAATAAGAGCTTTTTTGTAGAGCGGACAATTTTATAAAAGAAAATGATTTTGCCAAGCCTTTTGGATGAACCATTAAAAAAATAAAAAATTCTAAACACAAATACACAATCTTTCCCATACAAATCGTATGGGAAATAGAAATTTGCGATGCGGCGGTACTAAATGTTAACATTAAGGGCTGAAACTTTTACAGTATTTTTTTTTCGTCGTTTCCAACAATATTTTCAACAATTCTTTGAACAAAAAAAAAAAATTTATTTTTGAATCAGTCTATTAGGTATATATTATACAGAATCAGCAAAGCAGGGTTCACGGATTTTTATTGCATTAATCGTAGGTACAATGGGTTATAAGTACGGTGACCATATTTTTGGAAGCCAAACCCGAGACAGATACAAAATTCATTGGATCGTTAAATTTTTTTTTAAATGAGTTTTCATAATTTTTCCTTTTTTTGATATCAAGAACGATTTTTTGGGGGCGTTTTTGTTGAAATCATTTAAGTCGTTTACGAAATCAGATATCAAGGAAATGGTTTTATAATAATGTCTGTTAATAAGTTCTAAAAAAAATATTTTTTTAATCAAAATCGGGAGAGCTGCTTTTTAACATTTTAATTTTATTTTAAATGATTTTGAAATTGTATGATCTTTAACACAACTTTTAACATGTCCTTGAAAGTCTTGAAACTATTCTGGGTTATTTAATCTTCAATATGTTGTTTTTTATTCAAATACATTTTTCCTGGTGTAGCAACCAGACAAATAATTGACGAACATTAAAAAAAAAAAAACTATAGTCTAGTCTAGAGGCGAAACGAAAATTTTTCATACAAAACCAGCACAACGAAATCATCAATCAATCAATCAATCAATTTTGCTTTTCGTTGCACGATACGCAGCTTAGGCAACGAAAAATTTTCGTTTTGCTTCAGCAGAGCGTACTAGGCTTAATGCTTTATCTGAAAAATTAGAAAAATTTTATTTTCCAACCACTGTTTTCTTGTTTTCCGTACAAAGTATTTAAACTATTGAATACAAAAATAAGAGAATGTGCAAATATGGGACAATCACTCGACGAATAACAAAATACGGGACACTTATAAGTCCCGAGTTTCTTAAATAAAAACCCGGGACAAGCTGTAGAAATACGGGACAGTCCCGGGTAAACCGGGACGGATGGTCACCGTAGTTATAAGAGAAGACAAAACCGCAGAATGCTATTAAATGAGAGGGTGGACATTAAAGATGGGGGTGCAAAAGCCCCACTTTTGTTTTTTTTTTTTTTTTCAATATACAATCTCGCAAACATAGCAAAATTTTGATATCTATATTGCATTCAAAACTTTTTGTAGAGAGTTAAATTTCCTATCATAATAAAATTTGAAAAAAAAAATTTACATACAAAACTGTCGAATCAAACCTAAAAAAAAATCAAAAAATTCGATTTTTTGAGTTCTTTTTTTGCGTTTTTGGCTGTATATTTTTTTTATTGTTCTAAATAAAATAAAATGCACGACTATGTCGCACGTACTTGCTCTTGCAGCTCAAATCACATTTATATTAGTTTACTTGTTGATTTTATGAGCTGGATATATATAAATTTAAAAAAAAAATTATATTGGCCGACATTTAGGGCCAAATTTTGGTAAATGAAAAACAAATTTCTATATGACTTTAAAAAAAAAAAAACTTAAAATGCAGTTTTATTGCAATTGCTTTCAGTATTACGTCTGCAAAGTTTAATTAAAATCGTTAGAGCCGTTTTCAAGATATATGGTATAACTTGAAAAATTTGTATGGGACTTACACTTTCTAAGTGAGATATAAAAAACAAAAAAAAAAGTCAACTTTCAGAATTGTTTTTTTTTTTTTCACTTCAGATTCTTTGATGTTATCAGCTTAGAGCAAGCTGTATACTACTATCAGAGGGTTCATCATTAGTGCATGTGTTAGTAGTAAGTAGGACAAAAACTATTCTAAATTCTATAATAATCATCTGTACCAAATTTGAAGAAAATCCGTCCATGCGTTTAGGCTGTGGAAATGTGTACAGATGGACGCACAGACGGAATTGCGAGACCCACTTTTTAGGACTTTGAACCTATTCTTTTTCGCAGTTCAGTTCTTACAAAATTCTCTACGTTAACTTAGCACTGATATAAAACATTAAATATTTATTTATTATATATTAGATTTCTGATATTGGAAGAATCATGTTATGGCGTACATGTTGCAACAGATTAAACAATATCTTATTTTATTTGCAATAAGTATCACTATGAGACTCCAAACTAATCGTCTTTTGAACAAAATTTTGTTCTTCTTTGCTGTGTGCGAGTTTTCGAAAATTACTTCAATAATCTTTAAGCTAAGTATACAGTTCTTCTAGCAAAAAAAACAATGCATTTCTTATGGGAGAGATTTTTTTAGATTTTTTCCGAAATAAATATTTTTTAACCCACCACAGTTGTAAACTAAAATATTCACCACGATTTTTTTTCTCGCTAAACGTTGTGCAGCCTATTGTTTTTGCGGAAAAAAACTTACCTACAACTGTCATTTGTTTACCACATATATTTTTTTTTCAAGAAAAAATGATTTTTCTTCACCATTATTAAAAAAAAAAGAACTGTACACTAGGCTTTACAAAAAAAAAAAAAACTTAAGAAGTTAAGAAAAAAAACATAAAATTTTTAAAAAAATAAATTATAAAAAAAAACTAAAAAATCAAATCAAATATTGTTGAAAAAAAAATTAACGTTTCAACATTCTTTACAAATTAATATTCTTAAAGCACCTTCCACAAATTTTTTCGACATTATGGAGTTCTGGCTCACTTTTTTGTGGGTTTCTGACACCCTTGGGTGGGTTGTAAGTCCATAATTAATTTGTGGACTTATAACCCACCCAAGTGAGTCAGTAGTCCATTATGGACTTTTGGCCCTTGGACTTATGGCCCTGCACCGTTAGTAACTACCCACATAATTTGATTTTTTGATTCGTTTTGTGTGTTTTAAGATATCAAAATGCGCTCTTCAGTAAAATTTAAAATAGGTATTGATTTTCGAAATAAAATTTGGAATTCTATCTGTTTTGAGTAGGTATGTTTTCTGTAGAATTTTCAATCTTTTGAAATGGACTTTATCGAATTTCATTTTGTTTCTGAGAAAATCGCAATTCAAAGAGTGCTCCACTTTACCTTCTACTTTTCTATGAGGAAAATAAAAGTTAAAAACAAAATTTCGCTAATTTTTTTCGAGGAATGGTTTGTTTTGCCAGAAATACTAAAATATTTTTTTTTTTGTAGGTATTTCTGTTGCTTTTCAATACCTATATTCATGATCCTAGATGGTCACATTGCCTTTTCCATCCATGTTATGATACAATTTTCTACCCGAGCTTCAAATCAATTACTCATTACTAAATACACCCCTGGAAATCCTCCATGGGAGGCTAGATTTTGAGTGTGTAACGAACCGCGATTGCACAACTGTGGGCGCGCATCACACAGAGTGTAACTTTAATTGTAATAATTTTTTATTTACAATAATTTGGGAAATGGTTATGGGCACTGAGCACTCTCCAATGCTCTCCTGGGGCCCCACTTCAATCTCTTTTCCACTCCATACAAGAAGACCCAACAACAACAACCCACGAAAGCAACTTCACTATTTTATTCCCTCCATCGCGCATCGGTTGCTGCAAATCAGATTGCTTATCAAAAATGGGAAATTATTCACGGCTAGGTTGTTGTATATTGTTTTTGCGGGAAGCACAAGATACGACGAAACGAAGGGAGTACCTTATTCTCAAGCTCTGCAATTGAAAAAAAAAAAAAAACACTATCATGTTGGTTGTTGTTGCATGGCACTGTTGCAATCAGGCAAAACAATGTTCCACCAGAGTAGGAGGAGGACATAACAACTTTGGTATACAGCGGGACCGATGTACTGCCACTGTTTGCTTGCTACCGTTTGGTCACGTTTTCTCGTCAACATCTTTACGTTTTGTTAGGCGCGCGATCAAGCGGTACAACGAAGTGAACGAAGCTTTAGCTTTATAGCTCTGCAAAAGATAAGGACCAATGACCAGGTGGCGTTGGAGTTAAGCGGTGGCTTCGGTTGAAAATATTGCTCTGCTGAACTTAGAGACTATTGGCAAGGATGGAAAATTCCTATTTGAATTTTATTGGTTTCCACGCTGAGCTAAATGTTTCTTCTATAGTGCTTCTATTGCAGTTCTCTACTGCAAGTTGTGTTGTTTTGGGGGAGGTTAAATGTTCGAAAAGAGCAGACACAATGTCGCAGATTCCGCATCGAGGCGAGAAAAATGTAATGCTTTTGTTAATTAGTCGGTTAATTTGGCTATGCTACTGGAAGGGTACCTCTTGCAGACCAGGGTGCTTTGGGTCTAGTTGGGAGATAGATAGTCGTTTATATACGTTGAATGAGTTTTCGAAGAAGGTTTTAGAAAGTTTATGGGCTTCGTTAGAGTTGTATAATTGGCCTATTGGGTTTTATTCGCGCATAGATAGAGGTCTTTTTTTTTTGTTGACTGGACAGTATGGTAATTTTCAATTAACTTGAGCTACCCACTAATGGCCGAGAGCGACACTTTTCGTTGGTTATTAAAAATACTTTGATGTGATGGCAATGCGATTGAAGAGGAAAATGTAGGCGCACTACCGCGCGCCGCACCACGACTGCACCACGTGTGCACCATTTCATTTTTTATGAAAAATTCACCGCACCATGATACATAATTTTGGATTATTTGAAAATTCGAAACCCACAATTTGTTTCTTAAGTCGAAATAACTTTGAAAACAACCTAAACATTTATATAAGTGAGAGAATAGAATTTTTTTCATTCACAATGAAATGGTGCAGTCGTGGTGCGCCGAATTTTTTCATACAAAATTAAATGGTGAGGACGGGTACAGTCGTGGTGCGGCGGCGGCGGTGGTAGATACAATGAATTTTTTCTTCATTTTTTTCAAAATGAAACGGTGCGGACGTGTTGCAGTGGTGGTGCGGTGGTTTAGTAATGTTTGATCATGGTGCAGACGTGGTGCAGCGGTATTGTGGGGGTGCAATAGAAATTTCTGATAATACTGCGGACGTAGTGCAGCGTAGGTGTGACAGTCAAAAAGAGCTGCGGACGTGGTGCGGCGGAATTCCATTTTTACTCAGGATTAAGAAGCTATCAATACATTTTACTGGTACAATCTTAAGTTCAGTTCATTAAACAATATTTGCCACCAACACAACATTTTGTGTGAGTAAGTGACCGCAGTTAAACATAATTTCTTCAATAAATTCGGAAATTTATCAAACTCATGTTAATCGTGTTAAACACAATTCGCTGATTAACACCTCTTAGTTATGCTTTTAGCACCAAATTGCTCGCATGAACAGAAAATAATTAATTGCATGCATATATGCGGGCAAATGGGCATGCAACTTCAACTTGAATCGACCACCTTGGTGCGCGGTCAACCGTCTTTGGTCGACGAGAACAACTTAAGGTTAATTCACATTCACACTCAAAATTAAATTCAAAACTATCCATCCATTAGAGAGCAAATAAACTTGCAGAATGTGTTGAAGACTATACACTTCATTTGTCGGAAGGAATAATGTAATCTCTCAAGCCTGTCATTCCATTGACAGAATCATTTTCGCTGACACCTCTCACATACATGAGAACAGAGAGAACCATATGATACTATGGTAAGGTACTTTTGCGTTTGCATAAATAAATTATTCACACCTCAATTGAGTCGTTTTGTAATTCCTGTTTATAAGAGTCCATTGGTGGTATAGTTGTTGTTGTTGTTTTTTTTTTTTACCTTCGCGGAGGATGTAAATAAGTTGAATAGAGGAATGTTGTGAGTGACTTGAATTCATCCAGGATATCCAGTTCACGGAATTGAAATGGAGCATTTTGACCCGATTTTTAAATGAATGCAAATTTATTGCAATAAGAATCTCATGTATCTGCTATAGCATGTCATCGTGGACGAAGATCCAACATTCCAACATTAGATATATTAGGGTGGGTCAAAAAAATCGAAATTCGTTTTTTTGATTTGGTACTTCGAAAACTCGATTGCTAGACACCTCTAGAATATACTCACCAAATATGAGCTCTTTATCTTAATGGGAAGGTCCTCCCCTTTTCAATTTTCCATTTTTACATCAAGCTTCTACTAAAAAAAAATATTTTTTTTATTAATTGAATTTTTATCCAATTTTCTTACATATTCTTGTAGAAATTTGAACGCTCTACAAAAAAGGTTAAATACACTTTTTTGAATTATCTAACCGTTTAGTAGATATTTGAGGTCCAAAAATCGAGAAAATCTTTAAAAATTCGTTTTTTGTTCTTAACTTTGTAAAAAATTAAAAAATTATAATAATTAAACGCGCATGACATATTCTTGTAGGAAACAGATTGCTCCACAAAAAAGGTCTTATTTACTTTTTTTATTAATCTAACCATTTGAAAGATATTCGAGGTCAAAGTTAAACAAAAATATAAAAACTTTTTTTACTTTTCAAAATTTTCTAATTCACTGAAAAGTCATTATTATTAAATTAGTAAGATGGATTATTGTAAGGGCTTAAATGTTCTACGAAAAAGTCCTTAGCATCAAATTGGTTGCTTTAACCGTTTAGAACATATTCGCAGAACTCGTGAAATCAATACTTTCTCAAGCCCCTTTTTGTTTTGGCCCTGCCTTTGGTATTTTTCTGAACTTAAAAAAGTACACGACTTTATGGATAGACCGTGCCATTCTTTACACAATACTAATATAATAAATATAAAAGACTTATGATATTTGAATCAATTTTTGATATCATTTTTAAGTGGAGTTAACACTTGGAAGTTGGCAGGTTTGCACGCTCACTCATCTCACGATTTTTCAAGCACAGATAATAATAGTGGTTCAAAACTGTTTACATTAGTTCTTCTGATATTTTTTCAAAATATGTTCAATAATCCGCGCCTACCACGGAGAAGAAGACTACCAACACACACGCATGACATGCCAACCAACGACACCAACCAACGATCGTGTGTGTTTCCTTATTCCTTATTCTTCCCTCCCTCTCTTCTCATCAGTCATATCAAGATCGCACAATAAACAGGACGTCCAGTCCTATTCAAAATACAAACTTGGTTTTTATTTATTGAAGTTTTACTTCTTTTCCGGCGGTGGACTGTGAAAATTTACTTTTTGACAAGAACTGTCAAAAGGATTAGCAAGTAGCGCCACCTAGCTCTATTACAAGTACCAATCTTAAATAACTTAGCAGCTACATGGGCATAATTATTGCGCACATTATAATAATTAATGTTCACACGGTAGAAAGTGAATTTCTGGCCAAAAGTCCAGTATACAAATCGCGCTTTACTAAATTTTATCTCTACAATTGTAAATCGGAAATGCAAACAATTTAAAGATGATAATTTCGTTCAATTTTCTCAATTATATTTAACAATTAGATATTTCTTTATTTTTTAAATGAATTCAAAATTTGTTTAAGTTTGTGCTATTTGGTGTGCTTTTTTGTTTTTCTATATAGAGTTTTGCTCAAAAAAACGAAATCGAGACATTTGAAATCAAGACAATTTACGCATTAAAAACAACAACAACAACAACAACTTTAATTGTATAAATATTTGAAAAATCCAGATCATTATCCAGATTTTACTATTATCTCGATGAAAACAGTAGTGCCAAGATACTTTATTTTTTGTTACACAATACCCAACTAAAATTTCAGCTTCGGTTAAGATATTACAAAAGCTACATTTCAGCTTCTTTTAAACTTTAGTAAGGTTGTTGGGCATGGAAAAAGGAGAACGTTATACAAGTTTGAAACTCTTTAAGAAGTTTAAATGAAGCTTTACCGAAGCTGTGAGATTTGACAGATAGCTTCGGAAGAACTTGTATAGCTCTTTAATACATGTCTTATCGAAATTAAAAAAAAAAAAACAACTACAAAAACAAAAAAGAATTCTTTTTTACTTTCGGCCATCCTAGTATATTCATTAATGAAATCAAAAACTTAATCAGTTCAAATATCAGAAATGTCAAAAAAAAATGTCTGAGCTAAGTTATTCAATGTCAAAACCAAAAAGTGTCCGAGCTAGATTATTCAATATCAAAACCAAAAATCAATTACTAAACTTGGTAATTTCTGTAAAGCTTGTATAAATTCATTAAGCAGGCTTTTCCGACAACAATTTTTTTTTTCGTTTAAGTTTCTTTAACAGTATTTAAACAACTTATTAGAAGTTGTTAAACAAGTTCGAACTTCTATAAGAAATTAAATTCTGAAGCAAGCTCAATACAAGCTGTATAAAAAGTAGTATTAGTAGTAGAGATCTCAATTTATAGAAGCTGTTGTGCTAGTTGGGCCTAGCTCCTCAGATAAACTTTATAAAAATAAATTAATACTTAAATAAAAATCAACATAAATGCAACACAATTTAATTTCTTTTTATTTCTCCTCGTTTTATTTCCACTCCTTTTATATCCTCACTCACCTTTTATTTCTCCTCCACTTGCGTTTGTTGATGACAAACTTTACAGTAGTCTTACAGTGTACACTTATAGGATCGAATACCACTTTCGGCTACTGATGAGAAACTTTACAGGAGTATTTCATTGCACTTCTCATAAGTTTAATAGGAGTGAAAAAGGGGGCCTTTTTGATGATAAACAGGGTTATATGAGTCTTTTAGGTGTGAAATTAGTCATGACGAGAAGCTTCTCACCATCGTTATAACATCGAAATAGTTAGTTGGGTGGCCGTCGGATGTGTGTTCCCATTATCAAAATACTATCCGATCAGACCAAATGGCAGCTAGTCTGTCCGGTAAGTTGGTCAATGTGAACCCCCCTATTATGACATTTTTTTCATAAGTTGTCAAAAAAGAAAATGAGTGCGTTCAGCACATCAAAATCTGTGTGTTTGGGTATGTTTGATTTCCTCATTTTCGATTTCGATTATAAGGCCGTGTGTGAATTGGGTTAAATATTTAACCTCTGTTAAATTTTTGACACTATTGAGGTGAATAAAAAAATTTTCAGTTGTATAGCTTATTGTTTAATATTTTTCTCTGCCTCTTTCTACCATGATACTACTCCTTTTCAATAAAAAAAAAAACATCTGCCAACAAAATTTAACCTGGTCCCAGAGCCCATTAAATTTTTAACAACTTAACATTTTTATTCACCACAATAGTGTCAAAAATTTAACAGAGGTTAAGTATTTAACCCAATTCAAAAACGGCCTAAATCTTGTTTTGGGGAGATTTAAAGGCTTGGCCACACCGGAGGGTATGCGGTATAGCGGTAACGATATTTGTACTAAAAAAATTCCACACCTGAACGTTGATGTGTCAGTTTGGAAATTTTTTCATACAAGTACCCTCACCGCTACCCGTACCGCTACCGCATACCCTCCAGTGTGGCCAAGCCTTTAAAGGCTTGGCCACACCGGAGGGTACGCGGTAGCGGTACGGGTAGCGGCAACGATATTTGTATTAAAAAAATTCCACACCCGAACGTTGATGTGTCAGTTTGGAATTTTTTACATACAAATACCCGTACCGTTACCTGTACCTCTACCGCGTACCCTCCGGTGTGGCCAAGCCTTTATATTTGTATGGTAAATCAAGTGATTTACCCCCCTATTCTGGCAAACCTCACAAGTCACAAAAACCTCACAAGGTGATCATAACTCGATTTTGTAAGAATTTATTTCTCACAAACTTCTTACTAGCAAAAATCCAACTTGTGAGTTGTGACCTCCTTCAGAGCAGATCACAAATTCGAAAGTTTTTGTGACGCGAAAACCTCACAAAATCAAAATCAGCTCACCTTGTGAGGTCCTCATAACTTGTGAGGTTTGCCAGAATAGGGCCATTAGAGGCCGTAGGCAAATTACCCAATTTTTTAAGATTTTTTCGGAAAAATAAATTTTTTAACTCACCACAGCTGTAAACCAAAATCGAAAAAGTGAATACGGTGGCACTACGGTAGGGAAAAATTCCAAGCCGGAACAGTTCCACACGGGAAATTGTATGAAAAAAAATTCCAAACCGGTGATTTACGTCAACGTTCACGTGTGGAAAAATTCCAAGCTGGAACGGCGACGACCGACGTTTACATGAGAAACTTTTCCACACTTGAACTTTGACTTTCTGGTTTGGAATTTTTTCATACAACTACCCGTTCCCGTAGGTACGCATCTCTTTCTGGTGTCGTCATTCCATTACTACTATTTGCCAAAAGAGAAAAGTGCAAATTTACAAAGTCATTTTGTGACAAAATTTTAAACAAAGATGCAAAAAACATAAATTTGGTTTCAAAACAATTTTTATATTTTTCTTTAAACATAAAATGAAAAACAAAATACGCAGAAGTAATTCTTCACGTATGATAACCCTAGACGTTCTTCACGTGTGAACAGGCACAATAATGCACACAAAAATAATGCACATGTAGCTGCTGAGTTATCTACGCTATAGGAAAATGTCATTTTGACTTTTCCAGTAGTGTTTTTTTTTATTTGAATTTTGACATAAGATTCTTGTTTCTTGTAGTTTATTTGAAAGTACACACAAGTTGTTGTTGTTCACTCAAAACCTTCAATATAAATTGATTACATAGGCAGCTTCCCTGCAAGAATGAAAAGCCATACGGGTAATTCCATGAAAAAGTGGACACGAATTTTGAACAAATTATGCAGTCATTTTTACTTTTTTTATTAGAAAATTACTATTTATAAATAACAACATAAAAATTCAGGGAGTTTAATAATCTTAAAGCATTTTTATAGCATAAGCTTGCCAGCAACAGAAGAATTTCACATGAAAATGACGGAAAAACAAGCAAACTGAAAATATGATGAGTCTAATAGTGACGATGACAATATCCCCTGGTGAGTGCTAAAATAAGTTAACATTTAAGCAAGCTTCGTTACACACTATTCGATTAAAACAAAACTTGAGTGAAAATGCATCTTTTTTTTACTTTTGGAACCACAAATCGCAGGTAACATGAGTTACCAAAATAATGTAACGTGAGTTACCTAAATATTTAAAAATTTTTCCTTGAAATATTGAAAAAATGTTTGGTTTTGTCACTCATATTAAAAGCTTGTAATTTTGTATGTATGGAATCTTCATTGAAAACAAATTAAGATACTTAATTTCACATAAAAACTTCATACTGTCGGACCCTTAAAATTCGTGTCCGATTTTTGTAACGTGAGTTACCATCAAACTTTTATTTTTCCCAAGTAAATGTTAAAAATAAAGACAATTTTTTTAGTGAATTATGAAAGTAATAGTTATGCTCCATTCATGGATAGTAATTTCGTATCAATTTACATTAAAATTGAAAAAAAAATTATTTATGTGTTGGAAATTTTTGTGAATGTAACGTGAGTTACCATGGAATTGCCCATACACAAACTTCTTCTAAAATCGAATTAAAATCGATCTCATTGCGTTTTACTTGTCGTAAATAATTCGCGAAGTCTGTTGTACTGAACAAAAAATCGATTCGTTTTTAATCTACATAATTATGTGAAATAAGATGTGAAATTTTTGAAGAGCCTAGTCGGCTTTCTTTAATCAGAATGGTATTGTTTTCTATTGCAATATCATTAGTCCTGAACTTATTAGGTAGGGTAGAGTTGCCTATTTTCGGCCGTCTCCAGTTTCCGGCCACCTTTTGGAAAATCGTTATAGCTAGGGATTTCATAGGGTTTATTCCAAAATTTTGTTCTTATGCTGTTTTCTTATTTGTTAGAACAGCATACGAGGGAAAATTTGGAATAAACGCCTTCGAAATCACCAGTTATAACGATTTTTCGAAAGGTGGCCGGAAACTGGAGACGGCAGAAAATAGGCAACTCTACCCTATGTTATTAGAAATTAATGAATGTTATTAGAAATAAAATTTGTAGTTTTGCAAAAAAAAAAGTGAGAAGTAAAACTTCAGTCGCGTGTAGACATGTGTACACACACGTTTTTTTTAATTATAATTACAAATTTATTATACAGTCCACTAAAGCTACTAATAGATTATTGTTCAAAATATGAAAGGTCTCTAACTATCAACCCACGATTTCTCCAATCAGTTGATATGGTTAGTCGTCTTGCACACGCTTTGTGACTTTAACAGTTTCTTGAGCCACTTTGTACTTTGAACTTACTATATCAATCATATACTCATGTTTTTGGTAGAGATTGATTACTAAAGTCATTTGCTCACAACCGACTTTAATTTTGAAAATTAAAGCCGATTGTGATCCGAATAAATAAAAATTAAAAGCAAGACTATAAGGTGTTTTATTGATTTAATATCAATTTAATTACAGTCTTGTTAGCCCGAAAATTAAAATCCCGAAAAACCATAATCCCGAAAACATAAAATTCTAAAAACAAAAAATCCAAAAATAAAACAGAAAAAAAAACATGTGTGCAATTCACACGTGGTAGAAGTGAAATCTTAAAAAATCATTTTTCTTGCAAAAAAAAATAATAGAAAAAATCTACCTATTTTTATTCTATCACCTTCAAATCCATGTTTTTTATATGACAACCTATATAAATTTTATATCATCTGAAAGCTTATCGTCTAAGCTTAAAATATATATCGATCAAGTCTATGAGATATCTACAAAAAGAGCTAGAATTTTTTAAACTCGATGAAATTTCATCCAAAAAGCAAAAAAACATTTATTTTTATGTTCTCATGCTATTAAATCAATTTTTTTGTTTGACAACCTGTAAAAAATTTTATACCATCTGAAAGCTTATTGTTTCACCTTGTATAATGATGCATAAATCTTATTTCAAAGATGTCTACAAGAGAAGTTAGAATTTTTTTTAAAATCAACCATGTCGAATTTCCAGACTGAGATTACGGTACTCCCTACACTGGTAGCTGGTCATCGCCAACAGATCTCCACAGGTGTTTTCAGGTATTTTTCAATTTAAGATTGCGTAACTTGTAGAGCACGTACCGTTGTGTGTGATATATCAAATAAAAGGTTATGTTATCAGCATGC
The DNA here is from genome assembly GCF_945859705.1 of Episyrphus balteatus. NCBI lineage: Eukaryota > Metazoa > Arthropoda > Insecta > Diptera > Syrphidae > Episyrphus > Episyrphus balteatus. The sequence goes on along the minus strand of NC_079135.1, from coordinate 128,378,702 downwards.
GTATTAAAGTTAAATCAAATTTGTATGCGCACTAGATAAAAAGATATAACGTGTGTAGAAAAAGAACATTTTTGTACCGTTATCTAAGAATTTTGAATATGAAATTAATTGAAACTTTGTACAATTATAGTTTATTTAATTACCTATCTACAGTACAAATTTCATCTATCTATTAAAACAAAAAAGTTATAACAAGTTGAAGTCGTGTCGCTCTTCAAAATCAACTGACCACTGAAACTTTAACATGGAAATCCTGTTTAAATTAAAATGCCTTCACATGAATTAAACTGTTTTGAAGTCTAAATATAAAAAGATTTCTTTTTAAATTAAATATATAATTTTTTTAAATTAAATCATAACATTCCATTTTTTGAGTGACTTGCCTTTTCTTTTTTGAATACACTTCAATTTCCTGAAGTTTAATCTACAAGTTTGCTAAGAGTCAGCCGGTAGATTTAGAGGACAAAGCACAGATGACACCCAAAAAGAGAAAAATTTAATACTCAATTTAGTAAACAATTGACAAGAAATGGTAACCGAGTTACGAATACCAGAGTTACGCGCTACATATCTGTTAATTCCGATTTTTGGATCAAATTTTAAACTCGTAGTCCTATCTATTATTTGGATATTGACTCTGATGAAAACTGCATTATTTTTAGATACATGGCACCATAGATCTCATTGTTTGAAAACATTAACTAATTAATAACTAATGTATGTAATTTTCTAAAAGCTTTATTGTTGTTTACTTTTAATATTTAACAAGTAATACAGTCAAATAAGGTGAAAAAATAGGTAAACCTCGGAATGAATGCTAATATCTTCGTTTTGGCATTCTATAACATACCTCAAAAGTCTAGAAAAATCTCATGTCCGCAAGTCACGATTTTCAAGGTCAAAGCGCAAAATGAAGATTTTGTAGAGGAACAACATTTTGCATGAGAGTTTTCATATCCATAACCATTATCATTAAGAATCAAAACAATGCAATGAAAAAACATTCATATCTATGAAAAATTGGTATTTTTTGAGAAAAGAGGAAATTTTGGGACAATAATATGTAATAATAATATGGGTTGACAGATGAAAAACAGGTATAACTTTTTTTCAGAGAAGTCAGATTGCCTTCATTTTAGATTTTTTGGAATCAGCATTTAAAAATTGGGATCGGGTCAAAATTCTGGCTTCAAAATTCTGCTTTTCAAAATTCTGCCTTTTTAGCGAAAATTCTGTTTTTCAAAATTCTGCTTTTTTTCTACTCTGTTTCTCAAAATTCTGCTTTTTAAAATTCTGCTTTTCAAAATTCTGCCAGTATTATATTTGAACAAAAAAATTCTGCCAATTCTGTTTTTTTTTTTTTTTTATAGCATATGCACTGGCTAAAGAAAAATACACCTCATTAATGTTTATTTAAGTGTCGCAAATATTTTTTGAATTCCATATACTGACTTTCTTTAAAATAAAATATGTAAACTAATTGGAATCGATGTTGTTTGATACATAATATTCCTTTTCTTATTCAAATTTTTGAACATTCATCTTTATTTGATAATTTAATAAATTTTTAATTATTTTCGGAAATGTTTTATATTAAACCTTTTCTTAAAATTTTCAAATTTATTCATTCATATAACAAAAATTACCTAATACGCATTTAAAAAATAACAAATTTTCAAAAAGATGATTTTACAGAATTCTTTTGAAATTTTGAAAAGCAGAATTATGAAAAGCAGAATTTTGAAAAACAGAATTTTGAAAAACAGAATTTTGAAAAGCAGAATTTTGAAAGCAGAATTTTGTAAAGCAGAATTTTGAAAGCAGAATTTTGATAAGAGAATTTTGACCCCCGCAGAATTTTGACAACAAAGCTAAAAAATAACTTGAAATCATGTATCATATGTATATATAACACCATCGTCTATTTTTGCTAATTTTGAAAATCTCCATTTCGCGCTTCGACCTTAAATCGCGACTTGCAGACATGAGATTTTTCTAGACTTTTGAGGTATATGTTATAGAATGCCAAAACGAAGGTATTGAGCAAAATAAAATTCTATTAGCATTCATTCCGAGGTGAAACCCTTATTTGACTGGATTAAAGTTATAATTCATTGTTTGATTTGCTTACCTTACACCCTTGGAAAAAACGTATAGACCGTTAAACTTAATTAAACCCAATAAGGGAAATGAAACTAACCTTTACAACAAATAAAAAAGGGTTAACAGGAGCAAGAAGTGCTGAAGAGGAACATGTATATGTTAATATTTTTTTTTTTTCTAATCATCAATGAAAATGCTCTTCAAAACCGCTACATAAATATTTTCTTTGCTTATTTTCGTATAAAAATTTAGTCAAGATTCTAATCTCTAATACGAGCTTTTATTTGTGCGAATTTGTATATGTATATAAACTCCACAGGATATTGCCTCAAATTTTTCGAACAATGAATATTGCCCACTCATTTCCGGCTTGTAAAAATTCCACTCTCTTTAAAATTCATTTCGTTGTTGTTGGGGGGGCTATTTTGAGGAGAGGAAATATTCGTTTTTCAGAATGAAAAACCATGCTTATGGTTACAAAAGAGGACTTTTGGGGAGTGTAAAAACATAATGAAACCAAAAAAAAAAAATGTTTTTCTTTTTACAAGACTTCTGATGGTCGACTTGTCGGTCGTAGCCTTTTTTTTTTTTTGTTGACGACAAGAAGTTGAGAGTTTGGTTTGTAGGTACCTACTAAGATGATGTTCAAGTAGCTTTATAGTGTAATCTCCTTCGAATTTGTGTTAAATAAATGGATCTTTTGGGAAAATGTTTTTCTTTTTTTTTTTTGTGTTTGGTTATTATTCTTTGGTAAACAAAGTAGAAGTTAAGGATGGAAATATTCATTCACTTTGTGGAAGATTTTAATTTTGAAAAACTATCTATTTTCATAAGAAAATGAAGACGTTGTCATCTGATTTGATGATAAGAAAAAACATGTTTTGATTTTCAAGATTGGAAGTGGATAAAGTTTTGTATTTATTTTTCACAGAAACACTTTAGAGGCAAATCATTTTTTATAGAGAAAAGCTTATAAAAATCTATAATTTAATTATGAGGCTCTTACTTAAAATATTCTTCGATATAAAATGTGCATGAAATTTAATAAGGTAATCTTAACAAAAAAAACACGCCATTGAAGAGTAACTCCGAAAGTAAGTAGTCACTGTGGCGTATGCGTAATTTTATTTTTATATTTTCCTTCAAATGTCTTTTTTTAGACTTAATGTTATTTAATGAGATTTTTTGGGTTCGATTTCTTTCATTCCCGAGTATTGTCATATGGCATTCTAAATGAGATTTTCAAAAAGAGAAAATGAAAAAAAAATCAAAAGGATTAACCTTATTGACAAATAATTTATACCTTCTTTTTCTTTCAATCTCCAGTGAAAATGACTAACCTTCCATCAGTTATCTTTACCATGTCTCTACCATTTTATAAGCTCACCTCAAATCGCACTTGTCGACAGCACATTGTTATACCTACCAAATAGTCAGTCAATTATTGTGAGCAAACCGGCTATTAGATTTCACGCCACACACACACAACATCATTTTGATCTCGAATTCAGAAGCAAATTCCTCAAGATCGTCAATAAAATTGCACGCAATCTTTGCACGCTACATCGTATACCGTAGGTTAAGCTTCTGTCTACGTTTAGTATGCCCATCGATGACTAAATTGTACCATAGTTTTGTATAGATAGACGACTGCGGATCTGGCTGTTATGTTCATGATGTTGGTTTTTCTACACAAATGACACCGATTTGTGAACTGACCGCACCCATTAATCTAAGTCACGTGACATAAATTGATTTTTTTTTTTCTTTTACTAACAGCTCTGGTTAGAGCTTCAAGAGTTTTAAGTTTAAGGCCAAGAAAATACAGTGTTTCAAGAGTTGCATTTTAAACATGGATTTAATAAGGTATGTTAAGGTTTCATAGAAAAATGCTGATCCAGAATTATTAAAATTACAACAATTAGGTAGAATAGCAAAGAAGCAAAATGACAAAGAAAAAATAACAAAAATAGTAAAAAATTATTAAAATTATTTTAAATTTAATTATTTTAATTTTAAATTCCAAGTGACCTCAACTCCAAATTTATAAAGCGTTTCGCCCAGGTACGACTGTGGGCTCATCTGTTAGATCTGTCGTATCCTTACTAAGACGCCTTATTTTGGTCGATGTTTACCGACACTTTATTAAACTCACAGCATGAATATACTGTCAATTTAAACAAATATTTAAATAATAGAAGAATAGAGCTTTCACATGCTGAACAATAACCTGAGAGTGGACTGTATAGTTTTACTTTCAATTATTAAATTATAAATAAATAAAACAGAGTTATTTGGTTTTAGTTGGGCTGCTCGTGGCACGTCCTTTTTATTGAATATCTTTTTACGACTGAGGAGAAGAGAGGGAGGGAAGAATAAGGAAACACACACGATCGTTGGTTGGTGTTGATTGTTGTTGTAGAAAAAGGAGATACACACAGATTATTCGCTGGTCTCCTGTTCCTTTTTGACGTTGTGTGTGTTGAGAGGCTTTTCTTGCGAGTAGGCACGGATTATTTAACATCCTGCCCACTTTAAACCTTCGGTTTAACATTTGATGATTGTTGATCTTCGATGGATTGGGGGCTTCTTCCGAATAGCATTTGCTCAAGGACATTGGGAAAACCATTGGCGCCCCTGAGTGTTTATAAATGTCAATGGAAAAAACCAAGTCGATTCGGGTAATATTCACTGAGGGGATCTTTGATCGTATAGACCTTGTGACTGTTTTGCTGGCTGAAGGTCTGTTGAATCATTTGGAGATTTTGATGTGGTCCACCAATTGTGTTAGATAATGTAAAAGCTGTTTATGCAGTGGCATCTTATTGCTATTGTTGTTGAAATGGATGGCTGGAGAGATCTTGGAATGTTCTCAAAGTGTGCTAACTTTTTGATGAACATTTTTCTACTTTGTGTGGAAAAACTTGATCTGTTTTATTTTGGAAATTTTTTTTGCTGATGATTGTTGTGAGATTTGTAGTTACTGCTGCATTCTTATGGTTAAAATTGAACAGCTATTGGAACTTGTTGGTATATTCTGTTGATGGTTTGATGAATCACAAGCTCATGTTGGTGCTGTGCTGTCATTCTTGTAGTTTTGCTGGTGCTTTGGTTGTTGTCCTTGTTAAAATACTGATGTATGACGAATCAATGCTGGTGTTCTTGCTGATTTTCTTGTAGCTTTTGTAGCTATACTGATACCGTTACTGCTTCTGTAGATTTATTGCTGCTTGCAACGGACCAGATGCCTGCTTTTCCTGATAAGCATTTTGACGGAATGATATGCTGCCATTGGTAAGCTGCATCGTGTGCTTTTGTTTTGGGTTTGATCTGCCTATGGACAGATTTCCCTGCCCACTTTGATTCTACAGAATCAAGAGAATTGACAAAGCTGTGTCGTATCTCATATGGCATTCTTAGCCATTTCTTTGTGTTGAAAATGCTCGGAAAGAAAATAAAAGAAAGAGAAAATATTTAGTTATGCTTCCTTCTTCAAGGAATATTATAAATGCATGTGTATGTTTTTGAAATGCTTGTGTTTTGAAATTTTATATGTATGTATGTTTAAAGTGTTTTATTGGTAAAAAAATAGATATTAAATGATGTTTTCTAAATGAATTTTGTCTCTTGAACAAATGATTCATTCTGTCTTCATGAAAGAATGTACGCTGAGATGAATTTTGTCTCAAGAACAAATGATTCACCCTGCGAACGCACACTCAAAATCGAATTGTGAAAAGGATGCCCTTCGTAGGCAATCTGCTTTCCTGAAAGAATGTGCGTTTTGTAAGGACGAACACTCAAAATGGAATTGAGAAAAGGATGTCCTTCGAAGGCAATCTGCTTTTCTTTTTCGGAAGAATATACGCTGGGATGAATTTTGTCTCAAGAACAAATGTTTCATCCTGCGAACGCACACTCAAAATCGAATTGTGAAAAGGATGCCCTTCGAAGGCAATCTGCTTTTCTTTTTGGAAGAATGTACGCTGGGATGAATTTTGTCTCAAGAACAAATGATTCACCCTGCGAACGCACACTCAAAATCGAATTGTGAAAAGGATGCCCTTCGAAGGCAATCTGCTTTCCTTTTTGGAAGAATGTACGCTGGGATGAATTTTGTCTCAAGAACAAATGATTCACCTTGCGAACGCACACTCAAAATCGATTTGTGAGAAGGATGCCCTTCGAAGGCAATCTGCTTTCCTTTTTGGAAGAATGTACGCTGGGATGAATTTTGTCTCAAGAACAAATGATTCACCCTGCGAACGCACACTCAAAATCGAATTGTGAAAAGGATGCCCTTCGAAGGCAATCTGCTTTTCTTTTTGGAAGAATGTACGCTGGGATGAATTTTGTCTCAAGAACAAATGATTCACCCTGCGAACGCACACTCAAAATCGATTTGTGAAAAGGATGCCCTTCGAAGGCAATCTGCTTTTCTTTTTGGAAGAATGTACGCTGGGATGAATTTTGTCTCAAGAACAAATGATTCACCCTGCGAACGCACACTCAAAATCGAATTGTGAAAAGGATGCCCTTCGAAGGCAATCTGCTTTCCTTTTTGGAAGAATGTACGCTGGGATGAATTTTGTCTCAAGAACAAATGATTCAACCTGCGAACGCACACTCAAAATCGAATTGTGAAAAGGATGCCCTTCGAAGGCAATCTGCTTTCCTTTTTGGAAGAATGTACGCTGGGATGAATTTTGTCTCAAGAACAAATGATTCACCCTGCGAACGCACACTCAAAATCGAATTGTGAAAAGGATGCCCTTCGAAGGCAATCTGCTTTCCTTTTTGGAAGAATGTACGCTGGGATGAATTTTGTCTCAAGAACAAATGATTCACCCTGCGAACGCACACTCAAAATCGAATTGTGAAAAGGATGCCCTTCGAAGGCAATCTGCTTTCCTTTTTGGAAGAATGTACGCTGGGATGAATTTTGTCTCAAGAACAAATGATTCACCCTGCGAACGCCACTCAAAATCGATTTGTGAGAAGGATGCCCTTCGAAGGCAATCTGCTTTCCTTTTTGGAAGAATGTACGCTGGGATGAATTTTGTCTCAAGAACAAATGATTCACCCTGCGAACGCACACTCAAAATCGATTTGTGAAAAGGATGCCCTTCGAAGGCAATCTGCTTTTCTTTTTGGAAGAATGTACGCTGGGATGAATTTTGTCTCAAGAACAAATGATTCACCCTGCGAACGCACACTCAAAATCGAATTGTGAAAAGGATGCCCTTCGAAGGCAATCTGCTTCCCTTTTTGGAAGAATGTACGCTGGGATGAATTTTGTCTCAAGAACAAATGATTCATCCTGCGAACGTACAATCAAGGTGAAAAAAGACAACGTGAAAAGGTTACCCTCTTTGGGTAACTGCTTTTCTGGAAGAATGTACGCTGGGATGAACTTTGTCTCAAGAACAAATGATTCATCCTGCGAACGTACACTCAAGGTGAAAAAAGACAACGTGAAAATGTTACCCTCTTTGGGTAACTGCTTTTCTGGAAGAATGTACGCTGGGATGAACTTTGTCTCAAGATCAAATGATTCACCCTGCGAACGTACACCCAAGGTGAAAAAAGACAACGTGAAAAGGTTACCCTCTTTGGGTAACTGCTTTTCTGGAAGAATGTGTATTTTCACACTCCTAGTTCTATGTAGGCAAATCCTTTTTTTTTTAATGAATTATTATGTTTCAATTGTTTGTCTTTTTTTACAAAAAATATGAGTTCTTTCAAATGAAAAATTAATTGAGTTGAATTGTATTGTGCATTTAGAAGGTGGGTTATTTTTTATCGATTTAAGCGTTCGATTGATTATGAAACTATGATTGTATAATGGTGTTTTACTTGTTCCAGATTCCTTGCAGTCTTTGTAATTTTATTTCCTTCTGAGACAATTTTTTCCTAACTTCCAGAAATTCGACATACAAACTTCCTAATTAAGTTCATAAGTGTGTAACAAACCTTTTGTTAGGTCAAGAATCGGTTTTAGGTGGTGAAATATGGCAGTTGTCATTTACTTTATATGTTGCTTAAGGCTCAACTTACATTTCGATGTAATCAGTGTAATATTTGGAAATGCAATTCAAAATATTTGTGAGGTAAACTGTCTCAAAAAGTAAACGTGAAAAGGTTACCCCTTGTAGGTAACTGATTTTCGAGGAAGAATGTACGCTGGGATGAATTTTGTCTCAAGAACAAACGATTCATCCTGCGAACGTACATTCAATATCGACTTTGAAAAGGACAAAAGTGTAAAAGTCAAATAACATCCCTGGTGGTCAAATTAACGCATGTAATTTATCCTTAAAGAAAACAAATGAAATATACAAGTGAAATTTGAGTTTGGGTGGGAGTGAACCTTATATGCGTCTGTATTTGTTTTTGTTGGTTTATATTTTTATATTTTGTAGTCTCAATAACCTGGTGTATATTATTTTGCATTATTTTATTGTTTATTTTGGCTCTAATTATGAACTAAAATGTGTATTAAAATTGGATTGGTTTGGCCCCTTTTTTTTTTGCATTCGTTTTGTTTTGCTCTTTTATATATTTCAGCTTGCTTTAATTCTTTTTTGTAATTTTATAAATAGCAGGTATATAAACGCTTACGTATTTATTGCTACAAAAGAACGAAATGGATTTGTGTATCATGCATAAAAGTTCCGATCCTAAAAGCATTACAAGTTTTTCTTATAAAATGAAAAGCCTTATTTGTTTGTTTGTCAATACTTTCAATGACTCAAGAGGATTTTAAAGAAAAACTACTTAAATCAAGTTGTGACATGAGTAATTGCTTAACAACAATCCAAAGGTCTCACTCCAACCCAAACAAGCAGGTAGATAATTATCCTACCAACCACCTCGAGTAAACAAAAAAAAAAAAAAATTTAATTCAACCCTGGCAGATCTAAACCTCAGACTCACCGCGCAAAAGGACATTTTTCGAGACAAAAGCAGCGCGATAATAAAACACAAAATAATTCCTAATTTCCTCGGCGATCTACGATCATGATTCCTTCATAAAAAGAACTTTGCATAAGGATACATGCCCTGCAAAACACAAATTCCCAATCGTAACCAAAAAATAAAAAGGGTTATGAGCCAACTGTAAGTTGTGTACCTAATGTAAGTAGGTAAGTATACCTTCTTTCTTGATCGTGGAAAGCGAAGTTCTTTACTACACACAAAAAGGATTATGAAAATGACCTAACGGGGTTTTCTTTCTTAACAGCTGCACGGCATACCACAACAACGATGCAAATATATTTGATATTTTCCAAGATGAAGAGTGTGCAATGTGCATACCTATCATCCATGTTTTTTTTTTTATTTTGAGGCCACAAGTGCACAAGCGTAGGTACTTACACCAAAAAGAATTTTAACTTGATGAGATTTGTCTTCACCAGAAAGAAATTTAATTTGATGAAATGCGTCTTCTTTTTATTTCAGTTTCATCATAGTAGATATATTACATACACTATATAGGTACATGTGCAAAGTAATGTGAGTTTGAATGTAGGTACGTACACCAATCGTTGATCATGTTTTTTTTTTATATAAAATCGGTACCTTGATATGCGTACCTAGTTCTTTTTGTTATATTTATGAATGAATTATACCTAGATAGTTCCGTACCTACTACAAAACGAATTTTCATTCCTTTTTGTACCTCTCGGCTGTCTCATGCATTCGCTCAGACATAATTAAATTTAGCATTACTTTATTTGCTGTGCATAGGGACCCAGAATCAGAATAAAAAACTTGGACGTCTACCCAAAATAAAGAAAAAAGGCAATACCTACAAATATCCGAAGCTTAAACGGCGCGAGAATATAAGTATCTAATAAAAAACAACATCATCTAGACTTCAAAAAGAAATTCTAACGATCCTGTGCGCCTCCCCTGTGCTGGATGGAAGGATCACAAAGCTACCTGCGGCATAAAAACAATTTTCTATCCGAACGAACAACAACAAAAAGGGTAATGTGCAGTGACACGCGACACAAATAATGTAGGTATCTCTAAATGTATGACGAAAACAAAACTCTTGCTACACACAGAAAAAAGGACTATGGAGTATGGAGATGACCTAACGGGGTTTTCTTTTCCCACAGCTGCACAACACCAAGCATACAAAATATATAGAGAAAAGAATAGATCTTGAAGGCATGTTCAAGTAAATATGTAGATCATTTGCGTATAGTGCAAAAAATATCAAAAAATCCACTTACATGGAAATATGTGTATACTTGGGTGGTTGATGCTTGTATTGTGTACATAATAGCCCGTGTCTCTTGTTATGTGAATTTTTTTTTTTGTTTTTTTTTTTTTTTTTTATATTGAACCGCGGCGGTGTTTCCTTTTACTAATTATTTCTTTCATTATTTTTTTTTTTTTGTAGGTATGCGTTAATTTCATTTCATATCAAGTACCTTAATATTTTCTATGTAAAGGTATGCAGATGTACATACGTATGCACGTCTTTATGCACCTAGGATATATTTTTACTCGTCATGATTTTTTTACTTCTGATGACAGGTAGGTTTATAACCAAGAGGCAGGTACCAACCTAGGCATATCTATATATCAGTGAGAACCTTGTTTGTAAGCCATGGAATTAATATCCAATAAAAACTAAAAATCATCAATGTGCCTATACCCTCGCATGCTAAAACTTAGTTAGATTATTAGGTAGACTACCCACATTTTTTTTTATTTTATTGGAAATCGAATTTGGATATTCTTTTTTTTTTTTTTTAAACATCTAATTGGGATAATTCTCCCATGTACAATAGGTATACCATTTGTTTTGTTTATTATTTGCCTGAAGAGATTTGGTTGAATGGTTCCACCCTGAAATTTTTAATATCATGAATTTGCAAAGACTGTTATGTATGTAAATTGATATTAACGACTTGATATGACACATCCTTTAGAAACGCATTTGTATGTAATGTATGTAGGTATTTTTTTTAATTTTTTTTAATATTCCCCAATTAAACCAAAAATAAATGTCAAATGGTGGGAGCGCGTGGAAATGTTTTTTTTTTTTTTTTGTTTTAAGTTAAGCTCATGATAGGTATGTACATATGTATGTATTACATATTACACATATTATGCACATATGTACTTGACAAATAAAAATATGAAAATGGTGAATTGCATTGGTACTTACTTGTATAGGTAGGTATACTTATCATGATTAATTGTCTGTGAAATGATTTAAGGAATTGTACAATTGATTTATCCAAGATCTGCTTCTTGAATTTCCCTTTCGATTGACCTCCTTTGAAGATCCACGTGTAGCACAATCACATTTATATAAGTTTGTATGTATTGGTATTTTTGTTCTTATGTATGCTTGTTTTTAAACTCGCGAATGTTTTTTTTTGTTTTTTGTTATTATTCTTGTTTGTCTTTTTTCTGCACACGCGAGGACTTTTTTTTTTTTTTTGTTTGTTGCTGTTATTCCTTTTTGTTTCACTGCTTTTCAATTTAGCTCTTTTTTTTTTTACACTCACTACCGTTTTCACTCTAGTGTGATTATGGTAATATTACCATATTTACTTTGCAAGACAACTTAACATAGGTAATATACCTATACCATAAATTTGGTTCTTAGTAATATTTTAAAAAGGTGCGGAGTTCACTTTTCGGCTTCGATGGACCGTGAACAATAACCTGAGAGTGGACTGTATAGTTTTACTTTCAATTATTAAATTATAAATAAATAAAACAGAGTTATTTGGTTTTAGTTGGGCTGCTCGTGGCACGTCCTTTTTATTGAATATCTTTTTACGACTGAGGAGAAGAGAGGGAGGGAAGAATAAGGAAACACACACGATCGTTGGTTGGTGTTGATTGTTGTTGTAGAAAAAGGAGATACACACAGATTATTCGCTGGTCTCCTGTTCCTTTTTGACGTTGTGTGTGTTGAGAGGCTTTTCTTGCGAGTAGGCACGGATTATTTAACACATGCTTTTTATTTTGTCATGATGCGATCATTTTTTACTGAGATACAGCCTATCAAAAATCACTAAAAAAAAATCACGATTTTTTTTTTGTTCCCTTAATTCTTTGGGCTAGTGTATTTTAATCAGGTGAGTTCGGATCAACAAAAATTGAGCAACGCTATCAATCAAAACGCCCCTTTTAACCCCACTTAGTTGATCATTCATCCATGATTTGAGAGCGAAGGACTTGTACAAACAAAAAGGCCGAACTTTGCTAAATTTGGTGCGGTGTTGGCTCTATTAATAGAACATTTTTTCGAAATCTTTGAGTAGTACAAAATTGGGATATTTGCTTAGGCTATTGATGTCAAATGTTTCTTTTTTACTTGAGTAAAACCGAAAATGCCAAAAAAAGATACATTGGTGCAAATGGCCATACTTCGGTTAATTTTCAATGAAAAAATCTAACAAACCCAGGATTTTGAAGGAAATTTAATTTTCTTTTTTTATTCGAACAAAGTTAATGCCTATCAATTATTAAAAAAAAAAACATTATTCATAACGGAAATTTAATTCTCTACAAAAAGTTTTAAACGCAATATATCAAAATTTTGCTTTGTTTATGAGATATATTGAAATAACCAAAAAAGGGGCTTTTGCACCCCTATCTTCAATTTCCACATCCTCTCATTTAATAGCACTACGCGGTTTTATCTTCTTTTATAATATATTGAATGATTCTTGCAATAAAAACCCGTGAACGTCTTAGTTCCTTTCTGAAAGAATTGGATATCAATGTTGAAGCCAAGGAGTTCCGAAGTTCGAGACAACAAGAAAAACTGTCGAAGAACTTCGAAGACGAAGCCGATAAAACCGTCTGTTAAAGTTTCTGGATTTGGCAATCGAAGGAAGTTATCACTTTGAAGGTAGCTATCGATGAAAAAATGTATTTCAAGAATTTGATTTTAAGGCTCAGGTGAAGACTTGAAGAAACTTGCAGTGTGGAGTGTTTCTCCTGAAAGCCGAAATGAATATTTGGGATGATGTTATTACCTACTTTTTGAGCTTCCTGAGTGTAAGGTTTCATCGTGAAGTTGATTTTGAAAAGAGTGTTCGCTAATGCTTCTGCTTTTCCACACGATGTTTCCGCTCCATTTTTGTATTAATGCGACTTCGGGCATTGTTTGCTTCTTTGTTTGGGTTCTATTTTTGAAGACTTTAGGTTCGAATTATTGATTGCAGTCTCTGCTTAAAACTTGTGTCTTAGTGCACTAAAGATCCTTCCTCCTTATGATTACACTGGTCAACAATTTTTTTGTTAAACAAACAAGATATACTTTTCTAAAGTTTTTTTTTGTGTACTAAGCTCGAATCCGAAGTTTAGTTAGAAAAAATTTATCACATCACGTTTTTGAGATATTCCCATTAGAAAATCGAAAATGCCGTTTTTTTCCGTTTTTGAGGTTATTTTTTAGCGTTTGGTTATTTGTTTTAGTTAAATTTCTAACGTTTCTAAAAGAACTAAATTTTGTCCTAGGTAAATAGCAAATTTTGGGAAGTTCTTTACCAATCACTTTTAATTTACTAAACATTTACAGGTCTGAAAAATGTAACTTCAATTCAATTCTTTCTTATTAAAAAAATTTAAGAACTTACGGGATTGTTAATGAAGCATTGTGTCAAAAATTGACGCGAGTTAACTTGGTTCGAATACTTTGTTCTAGTACCTAACAAATTTCGAAGTTCCACTTATTCAAAATTCTGCTCTCAAAAGTACTAGAAAATTTCTCAATAATGTTCGAAGACACGCTGGAGTCCAAATTTTTGGTAAAGTCAAATCACAAAACTGGTATATAATTCGATTACGCTCGCAAACCTTAAACTATCAATTTGAAAATGAGTTGTTCGAGAGCCTATTTCATGTTTCGACTGAAAGAAAGGAAACTCAAAAGTTTTTTTTTTTTATATTTTCCAATATAAGAAATAACTTTCGATATCACCGATAAGCTTGGGTCAAACAAAGAAGAAAAACCGTGCATTAACAGCAAGTACACGCAACCTATTCAAACTTCATTATTTTTAAGAAGGTTTTGTTGCCAATCGAACGTCAATTAAGTGTGACCATTAATGCAATTTCATGTGGCTGCGCATCACGTTTTTACGTACAACTTTGTTGCTGATGACACTCTGTTAGCTTGAAGCAATATGCAAACTCGCTCGCACTCTATCAGCAACCAATAAATCAAGCAGCTATCCCTCGCCCATTCCTGATGATGCCTGTGCAAAGTGAGAGCTAGACGTGCATTGAATGTATCGTGAAAAGAAACTTTTTTTTTTAAATAAAATTTAGTACCTTGGTCAATGCGCAAGTCCAAAGATGCGCGCAATTTAATTTGAAAACAAATCTTTGCGAAATTAAGTCACGTGATATACAAAATGACAACGAAGGCGCACTATCGCACACTGTTTCTGAGACTGAGGGACAGGTGTCCCATGCATGAAAGCCCTTCGAGTCTAAATAAATAGACTGACTATGGGGAGAAAGAAACTTGGGCAAATTAATCTAAGTGAAACTTCTATGCCTACGGCGCATTTATAGAACTGGTCTGGAAGAGTACACAATATTTTTTGAAATGTCAATGTTGAGTTTTTTTTTTTTTGTGTTGCTGAGTTGTTGTTGTTTTTAATGGACGTAAAAATCAATTTTAGTGAAGGCACCACGAGGCAATGTAAGAAGTCGCATTAGCTTTAGGAGTTGTTGAATCTTTTCCTGTCTATTCGTTGCATGACTGAAAATTGAGAGATAAACTACAATCAAGGAAAATTAAAATCTCTTACAGTGGGGTGCAAGGAAAAATTAGACCTTTACTTCCAAAAAATGTTAAAATTGTTTTTTTTCTTCAACTTTTAGTAACAGACGTATTTTTTAAAGCCTTTTTTAAGGATTGGGGTCAAAATCCCGACAACCAAAATTCTCAAAAACCCAAAATCCCGAAAACCCAAAGTCCCGAAAAAAAATTCCCGAAATCGGAATCCCGAAAAATTCTATAAAATGAAAAATTTGCGGAAATTTTTTATTTTATAGAATTTTTCGGGATTTCGATTTCGGGAATTTTTTTCGTGACTTTGGGTTTTTGCCCTCATATTGGTGTGTATTATGATGTATAATATGATGATTTTCTTGTTAACTTTTTTTTGTTAAATAATTTTTTTTTTTATTGTTTCATAAAAGTTTCAAAATTGAGCATTGACTTATTTTCAAATTTAATTACGTGATTTTGGGCTTTCTGGATTTTGGGGTTTCGGGATTCTGGGTTTTCAGGATTCTAGATTTTCCTGATTTTGTGTTTTCGGGATTCTGGGTTATCGAGATTTTTGGTTTTCAGGATTAAGGGTTTTCTGGATTTTGGGCTTTCTGTATTTTGGATTTCGGGATTCTGTCCGTCTCCCTTTTTTTTAACCAAAATCTCGAAAACTGCGCACTGTTTACAAAACTTGTTGAAATCATTCAGTGTCTTTCTATATTTCTTGCTATATTTTTTTCAAAAACTTGCGATTTCAGCAATATTATAACGCCAAAGAGTAGTAATTAAAAAAATGCGATATTTGCTCCTTAAGCATTCTTTAGAGTCCTTGTAATTTTTAAATTATTTTAACTTCGTCAAACAAATGTTCGATAATAGAAAGAAAGGCAATAAAATTAGCTATTGAAATATTGTGCAAAAATGTTCAGTACGATAAGCCGTTTTTGAGATATTGGTTAAAATAAAAGTTCAAAATGGCGATTGAAGCCTAATATTTACTGCCAGAATCGATGCAACTTAAAATTCTATGGACGAATTTTAATTGGCATGTTGTTGTGCTATATAAAGTTTACATTTTTACATAAGGACGAATACTTTTTCACCCCACTGTAAGCAATAGCACAACAACTTCTTGCATCCGTATACAAAAATCAGAGCAGAAAGCGCATTCGTTGTGCGTTGTTTACACTACAACGATCTGAATTTGCAGATTTATTCCATCTCTCTGGACCGTGTCGCGTCATCCTCATCTCGTAAAGGCACCACCGTATAGCCAAAGCAGTGTACCAACTAAACTTGACTATGCCTTTGCTTCCTTTATTCGCATCCGCAGGCTAAATTCTGCCGGCGCATCACCACCGACCGCCACCATCGTCATCGTCGTTGTTGCTGAAATAATCCAAAGGCAAATATTAGCCTGAAGTGCATAAATTATGTCAGCGTAATGAGAGGGGGACCGACACGAGTGAGATAAAGGCACCCAGAGCATCAGGTAATCGGCGTAATTTCTATACACAGCAGCATATTCCCAGTCTCCCAAAAGATCGCAGACATGCGGCGGGAGAGATTCATTTGTAGGATTTGAATGTGCATCAGTTCGAAATGAAAGGAGTGAGAGGGTAGAATTCTCCATCGGACCATAATGCAATCAAAAATTCGATGATTCAGTAGAAGAAACAACAGATGTTTTGCGTTCTTTTTCTTTAGGTTTTCGACTCTTTTTTTTTTTTTGAAGCTGTTCCAACTATATGTCTGGAGGTTAGCTTTGGAACAGACCACGTCCTAGTATCCTACTACAAGTGAATTAATTTATTTGTGCACAAGTCTCAAGTGATTTTGATTCTGATTCCGCTGCAATGGCCAAGGCATAAAGGGCTAAATATCCCGTCTTGGCATATTGCTATGTTTGTCCTTAATGGAGTGAGTGCGCGCCGCGGAGAGTAGAGCTTGGGTTGTTGCGCTGTTGCAGCAAGTTGACTGTTTGTTTCAGTTAGTGAAGATTTATTTCCGAAGAGCACCTAGCGTCAGCTAATTAAATATTTTCTCTGTATACAGACACACAACATAACAGAAGAAGAAGAACTAGAGTATAGCGAAAAGAAGAGGTGCTCTTGTGGGGATTTCTTTGTGTACCTTGCTTTAGGTATACTTTTATAATCTTTTCTATACCTACTACGACGACGACTTGCAACAACTACAACAGCTCCTTATAGGTTCTAAACATGAACGGTTGATAGAAATTGCAAATAAGGATGTTTAATTTATTAAGAAGGAAGTTTAAGTGCTTTTTATATGCGGCACCAGGATACTCTTCCACATGACTGGAAATGCTATAAATAATTTTTATTTATTTTTTTTTCTTCTATTAATTACTAGAAGTGGAAGGCTTTTTTTGGAGTTAAATACTTGAAAATTTATAGCTGCATAGCAGATATTATTTTATTTTGTTTTTTTAGTTAGCCACTTAAGGAATTATGAAAAACTTTAGAAATAAAAATTGTTTCACTGATGTCGGGAACGTTCTACTGATTTGACTTATGATAATCACCTTCTTATGTAGTACCTATTTATCTGTTTTATTTAACATTTTCAAAGTGGGCCCTTTTGCATACTAGTCGGTCTTTCAGAGGTTTGAACTCTGTACTCGAAAAGATTGTTCATTAAATGCAATATAGAAAAAAACGGTTATTTTAATTGTTTTTCTTAAAAACAATACTTAAAAAAAAAATTGATACCTATAACAAATAAACACGTAAACGTCCTTTCCGATGTTGCTGTTGATATCGATAAGTAAGGGTATGCTAATTTTCTTAAAACCTCCTGTCTAGTTCGATTGCCCAATGTTAGCCCAGGATAACCCAAGATTTTTTAAAAATTTTTAAGGAATTATTTGTTTTTACCTCAAAAATCCCAAAAAATATTTTTTTTTAATCAGTGTAAAAACTGTAGGTTTTGCACTGTGGTTCGTTTGTCCAAAATTATTCCAGGATAGCCCAACTTTTTTTTCTTTAGTCCACCATTTTTTTCAAAAGTTACAGCAAATAAAAACTTTTTTTCATCAGACACCGAAAAAATTGTGATTTGTTTTTTTTTTTTTCTGTGAAAAAATCGTTAGTTTAAACCGGTGGTGGTTTGTTTGCCCAAGGTTAGTTCAGGATAGCCCAGCCTTTATTTTAGCTTTCCTACGCTTAGTTTAAACATTATAGAAGCAATCGTTTTTATTCACCTTACAAAAAAAAAAGAAAAAAAATACGTAGGTACATATACACCACAGTGACCTTTTAAATTTTTAATTTAGAAAACGTAAATGAACTGGTGTTAAATGTTATTTTTTTGAATTCTTACTTGATTGAATGTAGTCCATATAACATTGCTGTCACCTTAGGTAAAATCAACAAAATACAAATATTTTTTCAAGTGTAATATTAATTGATTTTTTTTAGGTTTGCCATATAAGCACCTAGAAAAGCTACATGCTTATTAAAATCTATCCAAACATTTTTCAAAAGTAACAACAAATATAAAATTGTGTGTGAGAATATTTTTTTTTGACGTGATAACGTCTTATAAATCGGTGAACCATGGCAGCCACCACAAAAAATAGACGCCATTTTCTAACGTTCCACTCTCGCGGCAAAAATTTTGCGGCAAAAATTTCAATTCAAAATTAAAAATAAACTATTAGAGATACAAAAATCTTCTATAGCTTATTTGAAAGATAATGACCTAAAATATAATTTTTTTATAACCTAAAGCTTACTCCAAATGAAGGTTTTTGAAAAATTCCATCATTTAATAGGGTAAACAGGGGCAAAACGGAAAGACGAAATTTGGGCTAATATCTAAATGCAAAGCTGTAGAGAGTTGAGTTTTTTTGCTGTAGATAGATGAGACTAATTTAAGAATAACTGTATTTAAGAAAAAATTCTTAAAAATTTTAAAACTAAGCTATAACGTTTTGTTTGAACGTTGTACACGTGTTGGGGCTATGACAAAATGATGATTTTGGGTACGGAAATTTTTTTCTGATAATTCTAAAGGTGAAAGGCGAAAGATGAGGGAAAAAAGTAGGCGCCTGATACGGACAACACTCTGCGTTTCGAAATATGAATTTTTGAAAAGCACCTTGTTTTTTAGGGGTATTTTTGAGTAGTTTTTGATTTTTAGCTTTTATTTTGGAGTGTTCAAAAAATTTCAAACTTATAGGACATGTTAGTTTTGGCATACATGTGCAAAAAATTGGAATCATTTAGTGAGTTTTGACTGAATAACGGAAGAAACAAGTTTTTAAAAAACACGTTTTTTGACCGTTTTTAACCGATTTTCATCGTTTTTGATTTTTATCTATTTTTCTTTAATAGATACAGGAATAAAGTATATGGATTAATGATAGACCATAATCACGACTAAATGTGTGCGTTTTCAAAAACTCAATTTTGAGATAACGGTAAAGTAAAATTTTAGAATTCAACCGATTATAACTTTTGACCAAGAGCAGATAGAAATTTTATTAAACTTTTATGAGCATCCTGATACAATTACCTTTCATTTGGTATATAACACATAACGGTAGACTAACTACAAGCTACACAAGGTTAAATCAAGAAACTTGTGGGAAGTACCGTAATCTCAGTCTGGAAATTCGACATGGTACTTCTCTTGTAGGCATCTTTGAAATTAGATTGATACGTCATATGAAAGGTGAAATAATAAGCTTTCACATGATATAAAATTTTTTATAGGTTGTCAAACAAAAAAATTGATTCCATAGCGTGAGAACATAAAAATAAATGTTTTTTTTTTTTTGCTTTTTTTAATGAAATTTAATCGAGTTCTAAAAATTCTAGCTCTTTTTTTAGATGTCTCATAGACCTGATCGATATATATATTTTGAGCTAAGACAATAAGCTTTCAGATGGTTTAAAATTAAAAAATTAAAATTAAAAAAAATGGAATTAATGACGTGAGAAGATAAAAATTCTTGTTTGTTTTGCTTTTTTTGATGAAAATGGTTGTTTTCAATATATTATTATTATACTTTTTGCGCATTGTAAATTTTTAAAATGGTTTTATTCTTAAGAAGAAATACTTGGCTTTTAAATTGCATTTTTTTTGTAAGCTTTTAAAATAAAAAAAATTAATATAATGAGAAAATAAAAAAGGTATTTTTTTTAGCTTTTTCTTGTAAATTATGATTGTTTGAAATAAGTGAACGCTTCAATTGACTCATTTTAAACAAAAGCACACAACCTGTTTTCTGACGACATTGTCACGTAAAATCGTCCGTAAACCGGTTTTACAGACAACCTCTTTTTTTATGTAAATAAAAACTAATGGTTCTATAATTTTTAAACTAAAAATAAAAGTTGGACTATCCTGGGCTAAAATTGGGCAAAAAAACTAACGATTTTTTCACAGAAAAAAAAAATCACAATTTTGTCGGTTTTTGATATGAAAAAAAAGCCCTCCCTATTTTTCTAATGGTCGTGCTGTGTTCATCTTGCAAAGGTTAAATTTATCCCTTCAGAGCACAGAACAAACTTGATAGAATAATTGATTTTTGGGTCAACAAAAGTACAAACATATTCCAATTTTATAATTTCTAAAACGTTTTTCTGTATTCTATTTATTACCTACATTTTGTTTTTTTTTTTTTTTAATAAATATGATTGCATATAAATAAAAATGAATCATATATGTGTCATACATTTTTGTATTTATACGTCATAACATACTCGTAGGTTAATCGAATAAATATAGGCCTCTGGAAATGCTCCTTCCTAACCCACTGCACTCGTTATTCATTTATAATTCTCAAACTCTCATATAAACAACATAATATCACATATGTCACTCTTCCTGTTACTCGTATTAAAATCCATCACTTTTAAAATGTCACTTGATAAAAAACCCTTTAAAAAAAAAAAAAAAAAAAACAGTCCCCAAATACTCAACCTTCCATATAACTGAAAGAGAGTCCTTTGAAAAAAGCTCTTCTAGAAATTAAATATGCCACACAATGCTTGATGTCCCTACCAGTTACTCATTCCAACAATTATATGTATAATTCATTCCAGGATTGCATACCGCCTATCCTGTATTTCAATCTTTTACAAAGAAAACAACAAACAAACAGAGAAAGAGTAGAGGTATCGTTTGTATAAAAAGGCCTTGGATATACGAAATGACTGAAATTCTATATGATGCCAGAAGCTGGAAGTGGGTAGCTATGCCTTCAACAAGATGATTTCCCTTTCAAGAATTCACAATCCCTCCTCCTTCCCCGATTCACAGTCATCATCATCATCAACATCGGCCAAACTCAAAAAAGAAAAGTAATTTTTTGTTTTTGCAAATCGAGCATCTGCAACTGCATCCAAAGGATACACCATCACAGTGAAAGAGAGTATAAAGGTAGGTAATACCTTTTCGAGCAATTCCCATTACTAGACCAATCCAAGTGAATATCACAGAACTGAACATTTACTGCACTTTCATGCAAGTCCTGAAGTTGCTTAACATCCAAAGGCATCCGCCGCCACCACCAACTATATACGACAACACCTATAGATCTACCTGCAACTGCAAGGACTGCAAACAGAACTCGAGAATAATTACAATGAGAGTGTGAAGGGAGTAAAATGGGCTCCTTTTCGTTTTGGCATTGGCATCGCAATCGCAACCCCCAAAAGGGTGCACCTGCCTGCAGCTTTGAAGCTGCACATTCTGCTTGCATACGTATCCTTCATGTCAACAATGAACAGAATGAATGTCGTTCTCTTTGTTGTTGTTTTTTTTTTTTTGAACTTTTTTTTTTTTTTTGGAAATTTAATTTTTTTTTACTGAACGTGCAATTATCGTAATGAGTTTGCATACGGACGAATGAACTTTTTTTGTTTGTTTTTTTTTTTTTATTTTAAAACCATTTCAAGGCTCATAAATTTAAAATTAATGGGCTTTTCAATTTTTTTTTTCAACATGCAAAGGTATTGTTCGTTTCTGGAAGTGTATTGAGGCTTACTGCACAGAATTATTATGCAAGAAATTTAATATGACTGACGAATTTGGTCTTGATTTTATTGCAAACAGAATAAGTTTGTATATTTTAACCAATTTTTGAAGCTGTTTTTTTAATCATTAAAATTTTGAGAAGAATGAATTTTGATGATACTAGTTTGCACAAATTCACCGTTAATTCAGGGTAAATCCGATTATTTTGTCACTTTATACTATTCTCATACCTACAACTTTCATTGATTAAAAAAATAATAGAAAAAATATTAATATTTTACTTGACTTACCACAAAGTTCGACCACGTAGAAACAAAAAATTAACGGGTTCTTAGAAAAAATATAGTTTTAGATTTTTTTATACCTATGAAAAAAAAAAAAAAAAAAAACAGAAAATTGCTAATGAAACAAAACAAAAATTTGTTCTTCAAAGGAAAATAAAATGCACGACTATGTCGAACGTACTTGCTCTTGTAGTTCAAAGTATCGTTATCTTAAATATCTATTGGAAATTTAAGATTTTGTGTAGTATCGAGAAAAAAAATCAAAAAAAAAAAAAAAAAAAAAAAATTTAAAGTTAAAAAAATTAAATATTTTTTTAAAAACTTTTTTTAAATTTTTTTTACATTTGACACTTCACAATGATTTCTGTAAATTTTGAATAAAATTGACTTATTCTTTGATAAAATATATGAACTTAAAAAATATGTCAATTTTTTGAAAATATTTCCGTTTTACGAATTTTTTTGAGAAAAACTAAAAAAGCAGTTTTGTTAGAATCAATAAGCTTTCAGATGGTGTAAAAATTTGTATAGGTTGTTAGGGAAAAAAAATAGATTTAATAGCGTACGAAGATAAAATTACCTGTTTTTTAGCTTTTTTTGATGGATATAGGTTGTGATATAAAAAAACATGGATTTGAAGGTGATAGAATAATAATAGGTAGAGTTTTTCTATTTTTTTTTTTTTTTTTCTAAGAAAAATGATTTTTTAAGATTTCACTTCTACCACGTGTGAATTGCACACTTGTTTTTCTTTTTATTTTTGTCGGACTTCAGCTTTTGTTGCATTTTATAACTCTAATTTTCAACAGTGAGATAGCACGTTGGTAAAGCATTCGCCTGGTGACCAAAGAGTTGTAGGTTCGATCCCCAGCGGCTGCCAATTTTTTCTTTATTTTTTATAAATTGATGCTTTTTTTTTAAGTTGAAACAACTTTGATTTAAAGAAGTTTTATAACGGTAAACCACTTTAAACTAACGATGTTCTACTTTGATTTTAAAATTTTCGTCTTCAACGCAAAATCATTATGAAAAATAGTTGAATCAACGTGGTTTTCGTTGATTTTAAGTTGTTTTTTCCCTCAGTGTAGTGCCGTTTTTTTTTTAAATATATTTTTAATAGGTTAACAACATTTCGAAAAAAAAAAAACAAAATAGAGTTGGTATGAAATTTTATAGCTATTATTAATCGCCACCAAACTTTAAAAAAAAACATTAAATTCTCGTTTTGTAAAATTTGATTTAAAAAAAAAATCAATTATAATGTAGGTAATTTTTTAAAACCAAAAATTATTTTTTCAAATTTTTATTTTTGGTTGATATTAAAATTTGATATATTCTTTTGTATACCTACACAATTTTGTTAAAATTGAATGAGTTGTTTTAGAGAAATTAAGATTTTAAAAATACAGTTATTTGCCAGGTACCGGTAATAATTATTTCCAAAAAAGTGTTTTTTATTAATTGAACCGTTGCACACAGGTAAATTTTCCCAAAAACATGGCCAAAATTATTTTTTGTGTTTATTCAATTTATTATTGCATGATTATATCAAAATAAGATAATTTCCATAAAATTCACCATTTTTAAGTAAATTTACACGAAAATTCACAAAAAAGAAGCAAAAAATGAAAAAAGTCGTTTTTTTTTTACTTTACGCTATAGGGTTTCTTTCATTTGACATTTAATAATACAATATTTATACATTCAATAGATTGAAAAAAACAGTTGAACAGTCGTTATTATAAATAAATAAATAATGCAGGCATAGATAACCAACTATATACATAAATAAACATGAGTGTGAGTTTGTATGTGTGTATATCATTCAATGACTTGTGAGTTGTGAAACTGTAACTATAAGTCTGCTTGCTCGATCTCTGGTTCTATTAGAAACTGAAGTATTTCAGAGGGAAACACATTTTTTGTTTTAGGATTTAGTTTTCTCAAACCACTTATTAATGGGTCAGAAGAGACCAAGAGATTATAAAACACATCTTCCATATTTTGCTGCCTCGAAAATTTTCTTGAGAAACTTTCTCGAAACGCTTTATATCTTTGTTTCGTGATTCTTGGGCTTCTTCGCCGAGCTGTCCAATGAATGAATAAATTTTATTGAGGCTTAAGTTTGGATACATATGGTTATTATGAAACTAAGTTAATTTTCCTTCAACAACTATTGAAAGTGCTTCTTCTGCTGTATATGGAATAATTTTCTGGTCAATTTTTTTCAAAGCTTTTGATATTTTTCAGCACGTGAAGGAGTTGAAAATATTATATTTTTCATTACATTTGATGAACAAGTTTCCCTTTTTCTCGCAGTTGCATGGCGCAGCATAGCTTAATTCTTCGGCATTATAGTTAGAACGTAAATCTTCTGTTTTACGTCTCTTTGACCGTTCGCTTAGGTCTGAAAAATCCATTTGAGTCCGTCCAACAAAGCCATGGGCTCAGCATGGAAACGATATTTCATATTGCAACCAATTTATATTTTGTTTTAAGAAGGTGTTGTTATTTCTGGAGGCACTCCAGCCATCTTCTTCTATGTTCATATATGCAAAATCAAAATCCGTTAAATTTTTCTCTATTTGCTCCGAAATTTCAATATTTCAACCTTTGGTACCAAAAAAATTAATTTTTTCTGTAATGTCACGTGACGAACAGCTTTTTAAAAATTCAGAAAGCTTATTTCTTGAAAGAAAAATGAAAGTTAATTGCGATCCTGTGTCAAAAAAGAAAAATCTAATTAAAAAAAAAAAAAAAAAAATCACCGTCCCCAACACCTTTTGAAGCCAATATTATAAAAAGTCGCAAAAAACCGCAATGTTTTAGGATTGTTTCCCATAAAGGAAACATTTAACTATTTTTCAACACTATTTTCAGTACAGAAAAACGCAAATCAACTTAACTTTTTCATTATCAAAGAAAAAAAATTTGTTTGTTTTTACTGCTCAAACACATTATCTTAAAAAGCTTTAAAATTTACTTTAGACTTAAAATTTTGCATTATCTTTGTCATTATCTTTTTTTAACATACCACTAGCAACAGAATCCATGTTAATTATTTTAAAAATCGCCAAAAAAAATTAAATAAAAAATAAAGCAAACTACTTCTTATAAGAAACCAACCTTGCTACTGCACTCGTTAATTAAAATGTTCTACTTTGAAAGCATCTACTGATTAAACAGTTACAATTTGCATCGCATGATCAATCAGGTTCTAAGCTTATGTTATTTGTAAACAACTTGGCATTAAAAAAAAACAACAAATCGCAAATTTTTTTTTTGTAGTTTTGGCCATGAATCCTTACCTATATTGTCCGAAAGACAGTTTAAAGGTAATATTTATTAATAAATTTTATATTTTAATTTTATAATTTGAAACCGAGAGATTTATTTTATATCCAATTTAGTGTGTGTTTTACTTTTACTTTTCTTATCTGAATAATTTATTTTCCATTATTCAAAATTACTTTTTATTTAATCTCAAATATAATTGAACGTCTCACAGTTCTAATGAAAAAATCGAATTGAACTTCACACGTTAATATCTCTAAAACCACAAATATGATTTTCAAAAGACTTTAACCTTAGTATAGAGTAGCCTTCAGCTTTATTTTGACACCGGTAACATCATTGCTTCTGTCCCATATCATATAAAATTTTGCCCGTACCTAATTCTTTATTGGAAACACCTCAATTTTCGAACTGACGCGTATGTCAAGAAGTTTAGGACCTACAGAGCTTTGGTTACGCTTAAGTTTTGTTGTCATTTTTTACTGGTTGCTACTGTCTTTTTCGATAGTAAACGCTTTTTTGAAATTGTGAGCCTTAAACTGAATAAAGTCTGAAAATTTCTCTGATTGTCGAGTTCCACGCAATCAGCACTCAAGAAAATACCAAGAAATCAGTTCGGTGCAATTTTTTTTTTCAAACTTTAATGTCTTTAATGACTCTCATAAATCGTTTTTTTTTTTTTTAATCTTTATTTGTTCTTGATTTTTTGAAAACAGACAAATGATTTGTTTGGAAACGAGTTTTTATGTTTCAAATAGCTAATAATAACACTGGTCGGCAACAAAAATAGAGCTAGAACCAAACCATACTTTTCTAAAGGACTTTTTTATTCAGAGTCCGAATCCGAAGTCAAAATTTCACTGGCACAAAGGTCAAAAACACGTTTTTTTTTGGGTACATTTGACGTCAAATTACACCACTGTAAAATATTTTCTTGCAAATCTTCTTATGCAATTTCAAAACGCAATATTTTATTGTCCTAATTTATTTTTTTTTTGATTAAACATCAAAAAGAACTTCATTGAAAATTAGTTTTTGAGACTTAATAGTGAAAATAGCGATGAGTATAGCTCGAAAAACCAGACGTAATAGAACAAAACTGTAAACAGTTTTGAATTCAGCACACTAAAGTCAATTACAATCACCTTACACAGTTCTTGCTCCCTACTTTTTTTTCATTTTTGCGCACCAGTGTAATTATAGTTTGATGGCATATACCAATTTATATTAAAAAAAAAAAAATTATGCACTGCTAAAAACAAGAAATTTATTGGCATATGTTAGTACCTGCCTTTTTTAGTGGCCTTTTGTTGTAGGTTATACTTAAATTAAAAGTGTATTCTTATGAGTTTTCACTTCAAATTGTATGCTTCTTACCATAAGTGGAAGCACGTCGGACCCAGTCGTAAATTTTATTTTTTCCATTATTTAAGTTTTTCAATAGAAAAAAATGTTACACATACACCGCAGTGACCATTATTCGCTAATAAATTGTTTTGATATGATCACCATAAATTTATATGCGAAAATAATAACAACAACAAAATATATAACTACACCTTAAACAATTGAACCTCAATCTGAAACACAGAAAAGAAAAGAAAATTTTTAGTTTCAAAGATAATTAAAACACATTAAGCTTATAGAAAAATAAACAATTTTTTTCTAATGAGAAAACTTTTAATCGTTGAAATAAACTTTGTACAAAAATCAGTCAACTTTAGGCTTACCTAATCAAAAAACCTCCACCTATCATTTCTAACAAATTGTCTCACGTGTTCCATATTAACTACTTTCAAAATGACAAAATCAAAATACAAAAAAAAAGAAAAAGAAACTAATAAAGTTCAACCAACTTCGTTAGGCTATGTAACATCACCTTCCTGGTACCTCTTCCAATATCCTTCTTCATTTCACAACTTATGCTGTGTTCAAAATGGACCACCATCACATACATGAACACAAAACAGTGATGAATATAAAAACCAAACAAAAAAAAAACTTTATTTGTTCATGTACTCTTGTGCAACACAGACACAAAGCTCCCTAAAGCCGACTTTTATTAAACTTATTGGAAAAGTTTCACAATAAACTCGCAACGAAGCAATCCTTTTGGATAATGCCACTTTTATGAGACGTGTATACAGCTTCCATCAGCATCCTTTTGAATATAATGACGAATATGTAGGATGAATCTCTGGTATATAAGTTAAGCAAGAGAGCTCCATGTATAAGCCGTCCATCAACATCGTTGGAAGTCATGTCGTCGTGTCGTGGTCCAAGTTCATATTCCACTTTTACAAAAAAAAAAATAAAAGTTGCATACCTCTGATGGAAAAGCCTCCCTCAAAACACCACCACTATAAAAGTGAAGCAAGACTTTAATTGAGAATTGAATTTGCACAAAAGCCTATTTGAACTTTGAATAACCTCACTTTCGTGTGCCATCATCCAGATCCAGAGTGAAAGGAAAACTCAAAAATTCCTCAAACTCCGCATGCGGTCAGAGAGAAACGTAAGCCTCAATCCAGCTTTATATCGGCTTCCAGCAAGGCTTGGCTACTGTTATTCGGGTTGAAGAATGCACCTCCATTGTACACTGTGAATCCATAGGAAAAGCTGATCCCCTTTTCTCTCTGCGGTCAGTTTGGATATACAGTTGAGTGCAGCCGTTGAATGGGCTCTCCCCCATTTCGGCACAAGGTACCTAAAGCACCAAGGGCTGAAAAGCTGACCGACGACGTCCGTTGCAATTTTCTTAATTTCAACCCCTATTTGTATCATTACGCACTAATGGAACTTTATGCATTTTCCGAGGAAGGTATCCTTGTTTTTTTTTTTTCTTGTAGCCCTGTTGTTGTTGGAGTTAGTGGTCCAGCCTCAAAAAACAATGAAAGGGTTGTTGAATATACAGACTTTTGGGAAATGCAATGCTGTGTTTTGCATTTTTATTGTTTGTGCCGCATCAGCATTTTACAGTTCTGCAATTATTTTGAATATGTTGCTCTGGCCCAAAAGGGATACAATCCACATGATTTAACAATATACTCTGGATGGTATCCACTTTAACTGACGACGAGTTAAAAGTACTCCAAATAACTTAAGGGTGTGAGAAAGTTCCATTAAAACGCAGATTTCCTTATGTGTATTCGAGTATAATTGACGTTAATTGAATTCTATAGTCCCGAAATGTGGGTGTCGTCATGTGTGTTTGTCCTTGTCAGAGCCCCACAAGTCTATCGTGTCCGTAAGTCAAACGCAGTCACATTTCCAAAGGGTGCCTATTACACACATATTTCCCCTTCTTCCGCCGCCTTCTAACATCTGCTTGTCAATTCTATTCGAACCTGTCAGTTGATCTTGGTACAATTTAGTTGGAGATAATTTCAATCGCATGGTGTGGCATTAGGCGAGGTTATAAAGCTGGTCGGCCTTCGTTAGTCGATGACAAATAATAATACGAATTCGGAGTTGGGGGGGGATGTGAAAGGTTTTTGCTGAGGCTGGCACATTGTGGCACGCACTTAATCCTTCGGCATTATCCGAAAACAGACACAATGATGTACGTAATTGGAGACACGTATTATATTATATGCCAGACTGATGGTTGTAGATATTGTTGTCTCGTTTATATTTTCGGAATATAGCTTACATATAGGAAGCTTTTGTGGGATATTTTGGGGGTTAATTTTGATATTGATAGTTTACAACACGATTTTCGCTTCATCGGCCTATACAACAATAAACATCATCGATTGTCGTAATGATGTCTATCAGTTTGGGGCTTTCGGTATGTTGTAAGGAGGATTATGTCTATATGTAGAAGATTAAATAAATAAACAAAAATGACATTTTGGGAATTTTTGGAAAACTATTGTGAAAATGGAAATTGATAAACTTTTAGTTTGACTAATGATAAAATTGAGACATGAAGATGGAGTTGTTGTTCAAATTGAACTTATAACAGTACAATGGACTTTCACGCCAGAAGTCTGGCTTGAAATTCCAGCTTTATAAAAGGAGAGATGGAGAAGCTTACGCAGTGGTTTTTGGCAGCGCACAGTGTGCAATTTTACATATCTAGTGGAACTTTATGAAAATTCATAGTTTTCCGAATATAAATATTTTGATGTATAATGAAAGGTTAAATTCCAAACAATGAAATTTTAAAAAGGAAACAAAAATTAAAACTGTATGCGGCGTTCTGCAGTGTCGTGAACATAAGTTTAAAATAAGCAAAAATATATTTAAAGTTAGTTCATTTTTTTGAATGAAACTAATAGTTGCGTATTTTATTATTTATCAAAGCTAGCTGGACAAACATTTTTTTTTTATTATTTTTTGGTATTCTATTATGATGTTACCACAAAAAAAAATGTGTTGTTAAGTCTTAAAATGGAAGAAAATTTAATTTTGTTTCAAGACCTTAGGCCCTTTATTTCAATTATTTGTTTTGACTTCGTCCAGCGTTTTAAAAATGTATCCGCATGTTTCTTTCGTAAAATGGTGCTTAGGACCTCGCTCAATATTCTATTTATCAAAATCCGTTAAGGGTTTTTGTGAATAGCTGCGGCCCCCATACAATATTTTTTTTTTTGTTCAGATTTATAGGCCAAAAACGTATTTTCGATATTTTCAAAAATCGTAAATCAGATTTTTGTGAATCGCAAATTACTTTTTTAGACTTCTTATAATAATAAAAGACAAAAAAATTAAATAAAATTTTTCGATATCTCGCTTCGTTTTCGAGATATAGATATAGTTTTGATAAACAACTCCCAAAATCGATTGCTTGATATCGGCTCTTCCCCATCTATTTTGTACATATGTTTTCATATCGGACTTATAATTAGATATATGTGCCCATGATTATGAAAGTGGTCTAAATCACTTTTTACATTGTTTAAAGAAAAACGTACATAATAATTTTCCTATAAAGATTTAGTTATATTTCTTTTATGAAATCACTAGAGGAGCAATAAAGAAGTTTATTTACTGTAATTTTGCTTTTAAATAAACCCTACCCCTTAAATAATAATTATTTTAAGGCTAGACTTGAGGCCATTTTTAGGAGTGACTTAGTCCACTTTCATAATTAAGGGCACATAACATATATATCTAAAAATCAAGAAGACGCTTGTAGAAATACATATTTAATATAATTAAACTGGTTTTCATAGCAAAAATTAAGTGTACTTGGAACCACGAATTTAGTTCCGCTAGATTGGCAAAATTGCACACTGTGCAGCGTGAAAGAACACCACTTTAGAGCGGTATGGAGAAATACTACCTGGATTTATGAATATTAATACCTTTGAGCTCTCTTGCCACTGCTGGAGTGTGAAGTCGTTGACACTTTTTAGAGCTTTGAAAGCCAACAATCAGTATACCCTCAAGATTTCTCAGAAGGGCTCACAAAAAGCGTGTTGCATGACCTTGGTATGTGCCTTCTTGGCCTTCAACAAAGCAACAATCTTATCAACAAAATTTGTCGATGATGCCGTTTTTTTTTTAATTAAAATTAAATTTTTTGCT
Source organism: Episyrphus balteatus (assembly GCF_945859705.1). Classification (NCBI taxonomy): domain Eukaryota; kingdom Metazoa; phylum Arthropoda; class Insecta; order Diptera; family Syrphidae; genus Episyrphus; species Episyrphus balteatus. The sequence goes on along the minus strand of NC_079135.1, from coordinate 128,347,706 downwards.
TAAATTTCAAAAAATAAATTATACAAAAAGATTCTCTAAGAAATTAAAGGAAAAAAAATATATGAGAGTAAAAGGCAATATTCCATCGTTTAAGCGATGAGTGCAATTTTCTCACAAACTGACTCCAAACACAAAAAATATTTTGAACACAACTGCAACACCTACAATATTTGCATACACGTATTTAAAAAGCCAGTATCTCATTTCTATCTGTAAAATTTAAATCCACTAAATTTAATCTAGAGTTTTTGAAAAAATGGTTTTCAACTCAGAATTTTGAAAAAAAAAGTTTTTAAAATTTTTTAAATGACTTTTTTCAAACTTTTTCGTAGTAAAATATGAGTTTATTTAAAAAAAATTTTATCCAAAAATATTATCAAATGAATTCCTAAGAGGAAAATGTAATATTTTTTACAGTTTTGAAAAAAAAAAAAAAATTAAAAATTATTTCAATTTCAATGGATTTTTTGATACAAACTGAATTTTTGCATTGAAATAATTGATTTTCTCAAAGACTTTGGCAAATAAGAACTTTAAACTTTTGCTATTTAACTTTCAACAATAAGGGCTATTGAATGAAGAAAAATAACTTTATACTTAAATACTGAACTTAAAAAAAAGAGGTTGTCTGTAAAGCCGGTTTACATACGATGATTTTACGTGACAACGTCGTATAAAAACAGGTTGTGTGCTTTTGTTTGAAATGAGTCAATTTACAAGAAAAAGCTAAAAAAAAATTAGCTTTTTTCTTTTCTCATTATATTAATTTTTTTAATTTTAAAAGCTTACAAAAAAAGCCAAAAATTACTTCCAAAGAATAAAACCATTTTTAAATTCTTACAATGTGAAAAAAGTATTAAAATAATTTATTAAAAACAATCATTTCTTATGAAAAAAGTGACAAAATCACTTCCATCACCCAAAAATCCATTTTTTCGATATAATAACCTATAATAAATTTTATACCACCTGAAAGCTTATTTCTTCAGCTCAAAATATGTATGTCAATTATCAATATCGATCATGTCTATTAGGCATCTACAAAAAGAGCTAGAATTTTTTGAACTCGATCAATTTTCATCAAAAAATCAAAAAAAAAAAGAATATAATTTTATTTTTTTACGCTATTGAATCAATTTTTTCAATGACAACCTATAAAAAAATGTATATCATGTGAAAGCTTATAATGTCAGCATTCAAATGACGTTTCAATCTTATTTCTGCGATGCCTAGAAAAAAAGTTAGAGTTTTTTAAAGCCATCCATGTCTACATTTCAAACTTAGAATACGGTACTTCCCGCACTGGTGGCTGTTCATGATCAACAGATCTCCACAGGTGTTTCGAGGTATTTTGCAAATTTTTTTAATTTAACATTGTAAAGCTTGTAGTGAATGTACAGTTATGTTAAATATATTAAATGAAAGGTAATATTATCAGGATGCTTAATAAAGTTAAATCAAGTTTGTATTCGCTTTAGATCAAAAGATATAATATATGAAAAATAGAACTTTATTTTACCGTTATCTCAAATTTGTAAAAACAAAATTGATTACAATGCACAGATGTAGTCCTATGTATTGTCTATTTTCACTATAAATTTCATTCATTTATCTGTTGAAGAAAAAAATATAAAAATAAAAAACGGTCAAAAAACTTGGGACAAAAAACTTGTTTTTCCCGTTATTCGGTCAAAAATCATTTTAAAATACCAATTTTTTGCACATATATGCGCACAGTCATAGACTAGATGTTCTATTAGCTTGAGATTTTTTGAACGCTAAAAAAAAATTAAAAAAAAAAAAAAAATCACCAAAAAATACCCCAAAATAATTAGGTGTTTTTCAAAAATTCATATTTCGAAACGCAGAGACTTAAAAAAAATCCGTATTAGACCCCTAACTTTTTTTTTATTATCTTTCGAATGATGTTTTTCAAATTGTCAAAAAAAAAATTTCCCCTACCTATAATAACTACTTCCTCAAAGGTCTACTTCATGTTTTAGTTTTAGAAAATCATTTATTACTTCGTTTTGAAATTTTAAGAATTTTTTTCTAATCCACTGTTAGTCTTGTAATAAATTTATAAATTTTTTTTTGTTCACAAATTAAATTTAAAAAATCACAACGGCAACAGTGGCAATTTTTAACCAATAGATTTTAAATAAGTATTTTTAATTACCGACATTTAAAAAAAAGATCATCAAAATCAGAGCTGTTCGGCCGGGTTCTCTAGTTATTGCCATTTTTTGAGCTTTAGTTACTCCACTAAAAGCTATATTCAAAAATTAAATACAAAGAAACAAATAATAAATAATTTTACATAAGAAATAAAAATGAAACTGATAAAATTCCCCAAAACCAAATAAATAAACTTTCCCCAAAAATTTGTATATTGGGATAAAGTTTCAAGAATTTTAATCAAAATGCATCACAAAAAAATATAAATATCCTAAATCCACATATACCTAAAAATTCATGAATTTCAAATTAGTATCTTTCCCAAAAAAAACATAAATACAAAATAATAATGAGAAAGAATAAAAAAAAAATACCCTTTTATATTATTTGTTCCATAAAAATTTAGTAAAAACCAGCCTCTTCCCCTTACCGAATTTATGTATTTATGATGTTAATGATGACTTTTCTCCTTCGTAAGCCTCCCAACAATATAACCACACAATTCCCAAGAATAATCCGTTGCTGGGGAGCATCCGTTCTCACCCTCGTCATGAATTGAGAGTGAAAAAAAGGCTCGCTAAGTATAGAATGGAATATATTTTTTTATCTTGTTTGTGCACCACAAAAACCACCACAACCTCATTATCATTGGGACGAATAAAATAAAAGAAAGAAATAAAATTGAATTTTAAATAAAAACCACCAATAGTCTTCGAAAAATATATATATACCCCCCCCCCCCCCCCGTTCTCACTCCTTATCACTTGAATATAAAGCTTTCTCTCTCAATCAGCAACCCTCGATTTTAAGGACGACGACAACGAAGGATTCAAAACACCAAATGCAAATTCCTTCGCTAGGTATTTACTTAGCTTCGCAAATTCGCATAAGAAACCGCTGGAAAAATTTCATCTTAAGTCCATAACTCCAAAACCATCATCAGAATTCACCACTCACTCACCTAAGCAATCGTATTCAAATTTCACAAAACCCCCTCTTTTTCACCCCCTCAACGAATGACAAAAACGAAAAAAAAAAAATTTAAATGGAAAGCAATGAATTTTTAATGCGAATTCCAACTCCAACAAATGGATCGACATTTTGATTTTCCTTCTTTATTTTTTTTTTTTGTTTCCTTTGGTTCGTTCTTTATTAAGGACTTATGATTGAATAAAAAGATTGAGGAATGTCAATAAGAAAAAAAAAAAAAGAATTATAAAAAAAAAATCAGCAGGGTGGTCCCCCCCCCCCCCCTCACTCTGATGACACCGATTGTGGATGACAAGGCCGGGCTTGCCGATTGACAGGGTGTCGACTGAAAGAGTGATGGGTTTCGTTTTTCAACAATTTTGGCTTTAATTTAACGCAGTCCTGGCCTTCAATGATGTCTCCTGAGTCGTCCTGGAATCCTTGATACACACATTATTAAAAAAAAATCCAGATGTAAATTTCAAGGCGAAAAGAAAGTCATTTGAATTTTATTGAATTTGATTCAAGTGTCGTCTTAAGGGGGGGGGGGGGGGGGCATTTTTTTTACAGAAATAAAGGACATTTATAAAGCTTCAATCAATATATTCTTGAAATCTCAAAGCTCTCACACTATCGCATGAATTGACTGACTGGTCATCTGAATTCAATTTCAATCCTGTCAATTCAAAAGCGGTTCCAATAGACTGAGCGACAGTCATATAAAAACGTAAATCACTTTTTATTTCGTACAGACGACACATTCGGAACGGGATACGAGATGAAATAAAAGTTTTTAATTTGGTGTTTTTTTCTGTTCCTCCTTGGATATATCGAAAATAAGGATACGACTTCCCAGTTTCCAGTAGACCAGAACCAAATTGGCTTCCGCCATCCGCATTAAAACAAAACACACTCTCCAACTCTTTGGTCTAGCGCTGCTGGCTGTGTGTTATAGGAAGAGCATTGATGCAACAGACAACAATGACATCGAGGATATGAGGAGAGGATAAAGGATGAGAAAATGGCGAAGTGAACAGGAGTAAATCCTATAATAGAATATCCTTTGGAGATTTAGAAAACATAAGTCATCCAAGGACTCTATATCGAGTGAAACAAGTGGCAAAAGCACAACACATACAAAATTTACGAAAAGTATTTTAATCCATGAAGGAGTTGTAAGAACTTGCTCGAAGGACCAAAAAATTATTTCTGCGGAAATATTTATTCTAGTTAGTTTTATTGCCAAAATCTAAATAGCAAGTTTGGAGGTTAGATTTTTTTCTTAGGACCAACTGTTTGGAAGATATTTTCAAACAAAAATAGTGAAATTCTAAGTTTTTAGATCAAGTGATTTATCAAATTTTTAATTTTTCTAAAAACACAAACTCAGGCTTTAAAAGACCCTTTAGAAAAAGTTATGTACATTAAAAAAAATTCCAGACGATCAAAAAAAAGTAAAAAAAAAAAAACAAAAAGTTGCAAGCATGATGGTTGTATACACTTACCTATGTATCACCATTCAGCAAAGCAAATGTAAGTTTCAAGCAATTCGTGACTTTGGAAAGAGATTTGACGGTTTAGATTGAGGAAACTTTTTTATGTTAGATGGCGCTGCACAAAAACAACCAACAGAAATATAACAAAATGTCAGACGCTACTGAAGTGGAACCAATGGACACACAAATGGAAGCAGCTTAACGCATCATCAGCGATTTTCTACAAATAAAAAAAATGCGATTTGTTGTTTAATGGAAGAAGTATAGATATGTGTATGACGGGACTGTCTGGTGTGTTTTTTTTTTTGTGGTAATGATGCTCTTATACCTATATAAAATAAATAATTTTTATAATTAAGTTTTATTGTTGAGGTCGAACAGAGAATTTCAGAAAAAGTTTGTGCTCATTTGTGTTAAAATTTTGTAGTACTCTGATAGCCATCTCAAAATAAACACTACTCTTTTGAAAGTTGTAGAACGTTTTTTCCTGATAAGGGTAGATACAATTTTTTTTTAGATAAAAACCGCATTGAAAATTTGACAATTTGTAATATCTATGGAGTTTGATCATAACAGCATAGAGTCAATTTTTTTCGAAAGTATGCAGAACTATTTTAAAAAAATCTATTTTCGTTTGGTCTTTACAGCATAACTCTAAGTAAACTAGTTGCAAAGATATTCAATGGTCATAACCACACTTAACCCTCTACTGCATGAATTATGAACGAAATGAAAAAAAATTTTAACAATTTTTTAGCTTTATTAGGGGTTGAAAAAAGGTATTACATAGAAATTTTTATTTTTTTTTACATATACATATATACATTTTTAGAAACATAAACCATATATGGGTTAGCATGCAGCAAGGCGATTTCCAGCAAAAAATAATAACCCATATATGGTTTAGTATGCATTCAAGGTATGTTTTTAAAGTATGTACTTATTACAATAATTGTTTTGTTCCATCTCTGCTTTGATCACCTGCCAAAGTTGAAGGTCATCCTCTTTTTTGGGACAGTGTAGGTTTTACAGATTTGCATAAGTGCTCGGAGATGGCTTGTTTGATGTTAAAAAGAACCAGAATCTGAAGCTAGATCGTTATCACTTCGAAAGCCATCACCAGTTACAGCATTTACACACTTATTTTTCTCATAGAAAGTCTTCGAATTCACTGGTTAACAACATTAAACTTTTTTTTTGTTGCCGAACAAAAAATATACTTTTCTGAAGGTTTTCGGTGTGCTGAACTCGAATCCGAAGTCAAAAAAAAATTAATCGAAATATTACCGTTAGAAAATGCAGTACTTCGGACCTTATTCTTTTATATAAGGTTTTTATAAGAACTATTTTTCACCTTTTTAAATCTGTTTAAATCTTTCCGATATCTTTTTTAATGCCCGAGATATCCTCAGTTGTTTGGTATTTTTATAAATTGTATAACATCATTATCTCCTTTATGATATATGAAGCCAAACCCACTTACTTCATTTTAAGATATCTCGGGCAATACAAAAGATATTGCAAAGATTTAAACAGGTATCGAAAGATGGAAAACAGTTCTTATAGAAACCGTTACTTAATATGCTCAAACAATTTTCCTTATACAAAAGAATAAGGTCCGAAGTACTCAAAAGAACGTTTTTTTTTTTGCATTTTCTAACGGTAATATCTCAAAAACGGGAGCTGATTAGTTGTTTCTGACTTCGGATTCGAGTTCAGCACACCGAAAACCTTCAGAAAAGTATATTTTTGTATTGGCAACAAAACCCTTGTAAACCAGTGAATAAAAACCGGTTAATTATAAAAAAAAGACATACATAGTTTTATTATAGTTTTTGATTTTTGACATTTGGTGCAGGAATAAATCGATATGACCAATATGCTGTTTTGACCAATCAAAAATGTTTATACTTTTAAATAAGTGTTTGGTCAAAACAGCACATCTCAGTTGCTTTAATACTTTTAGTGTAATGACGGAAATGACGTAAAAATATTTTAATCGATTGATTCGTTTCAAATAACGAAAGTAAATCGCGGTAATTCTGATTGAGTTTAAATAGTGTTTGGAGAAAATTGGAAATCTGACTAACATACCCTAGTTTTGCAGAAAAAAATATCCCATTATATCTTTGACACTAATGAAATGTGTATTTCAAATTGATAAGTAGCATCCAATATTTAGTTTTCGATGTAGGAAAACTGTGCGCCTAAGTTAAACTGTTGTTGAAAACAAATTCAAATATGACAAGCTACTACACAACACCTGTTTGGGTTTTTTACATTTTTTTTTATCGAATCCACAACCATTTCTTGATCAAATTGACAACATTGGCTGTTCGGTCAATTCAGTTGTTGTTTCTACAACCAATTTTTACGGATTTTGTTAATATTCAAAAATGGGCTAAAATCAGAAAATGGGCTCTGTATCATGCATACTTTCAGTGCACATTCGTGTCGATATTATTTTATCAAATGTGGTCCCCAATTATTTTATTTTAGGTAAACGGGTTTCAATAAATTAAGTTAAATTCGCTTATAGAAATGAGCTTAACTAAAATGTTTTGACACTTTTACAAACCGAACAAAGATATTATTATCAACAATTTCCAATAGTAAATATTGTGGGAAAAAAACTTATATGCAATGCCCTATAAGTCTATAATTCTCGGTTCTTAATTATTATAAAATAACATTTAACAAAAAAGCTTTGATAAATTTGTAAAAACCAGCCCAAAGTAAACGCAAGACAACCAATACAAAATACAAATGGATCGCTATGAGCCCTTTAATCATCGATTGTATAAACTATGGATATTTCTTGCTACTGGGAATATTTTTCCTTTCTTGGCACCTTATATTTTTTTCTTCTTTAATACTTAACACCGCGGCCTGCAATTTTTGTATTTTTTAATTTTTCCGATAATATTTTGAAACTATCAAAAATTAGACATTTTTGAAATTACAGAAAAAAGCTATTACGTACAGACTTTTTTAAATTTAACAAAATATGAATAATTTGAAGGATAAAATCCTTTGAGTTGCCATCTGATATGAAATTCATCTTTATTCATATTTTCTTATTTAGACTTGAAAAAAAAAAATATAGCAAAACTTATCCATTAATTTTGTTCAATAGAAAAAGGTTACGCATACACCAGAGTGTCCCAATACGCTAATGCTCAAGGCTGTGCAAAATAAGTTTTTTTTTAAATTTCAATTTACTTTCAATAAAATACTCCAATCATTTCAAATTGTTCTGAAAAAGCTTTGTTTTTTTTACAAAATTTAACTAAAACTTCCCAAACTTCTGGAACTGATATAAATTGTGTGAAACTAAACAAAACACAACTTCAAAATCAAACACAAATTCCTTAACTTCCTTATCTGCATACATAATTGAAAATTTATAAATACATAGTACGTACATGTGAATGTTTTTTTTTGTATATGTAAAACATACGGAAGTATCTTCAAAAAGTCTGCACTTCATTGGTTTACATTAAAAATTTCTTAATTCTTTGAAACTTTTATTCAACTTTAAGGCTCTTTCCTTCCCAAAAAATAAATATATAGAAAAAACAAAAACATTTACAATAAAATCAACAAAATAAAACAACAACAATAATAACAACAAGAAGGAACTAAATACAAACACATGAAAAAGCAAACCAAACAGCATGGGAAAAAGTACAAAACTTCTTCAATCAAAGTAAAAGCAAAGTGTAACAATGTTATAGACAGAAAGAGAGGAATTCTTATCGAGAAAACTCCAAACCCAAAAGAAGAAGAAAAACTTTTTCCTAGTTCAAACTATAGGATGTAATGAATCTTTCATTGAACTCGGTTCATGCAATTCTTTTGCACCCCATACACATGCCGACAACTAAACTGACGACGACATGACGACGAAGGTTGTGCTTCACTCTGTAACCCCTTTCTTTTTACACCAAGCTTCCGAGCATTGATCTATATTGATCCATTAGTTTTTTTAGTTAACTTTTTTTTGTCTAAAAAAAAAATCAGCCTGTGCTTCATCAAGCTCCAATCCATCAAGGCATTACGAAAACATGAACTAGATTCGTATACTTTCGCCCTTTCCATTCATTTTCGAATGAGTTCGTTCTCGTTCCAAGTAACAAAAGACGACACAAAAAAAGAGGGTTCAACCGATGACAACGGAAGTTTTGTTCCTTTTTTTTTTTTTGGTAGGAGGCTGAAACTGATTCAAAAAATATAAAAAAAAAAAAAACTTCCCTTTCTGGTTTGTTTTCAATTTCATTTCAATTTTCTCCCAGTAACCCTTCTATTTCAAACCCTACTTACCACCATTTTTTGACTCCCCAGATAACTTAGCAGAAAAAAAGAAACTATTTCGTTGGTACTGGTGATGCTCCTTCTACTGGAAAAACAAAGGCCAAAGTTATAACTTTCAAGAAAAGTACTATACAAAGAAGGAAATCGCTTCTTCTACGAAACATAATTTATTGTTGTAGATAGGCAGTGTTGTAGTAAAGAGTTTTGAGATTTATAACACGGCGAAACATTTTAAGCTGAATAGATTCAAAATTTAACGATGAGAGCTTACAAAAACAAGGATTGCATAGCTAGAATAAATACTGAGTCGGAACTTGACACCTAAAAATAAAGTGTTTTAACAAATCTGAAAACTGCAACAAATATAAAAATTTTAAAAATGCAAGACTTATTTAATATTGATTTCTCTTGAACAAAATAAGTTACTACGAAAGATCGATATTTTTGTCTATACATCAAATCAGTCTTAATCAGGGTTGTAAAAATATCAATTGAAAAAAATGCATTTGAAATTTGAAAATATATTTTTGGAAATAAAATAAATTTGCAAATTAAAAAAAAATGTTTTGAAAATGCAAAAACAAATGCATTAAAAAAAAATTTGGTATTGCAAGTGAAAAATTTTTTTGCATAAAAAAATATTATTGCAATAGAAAAATATTTGCATTGAAAATAATAATAATGCATTAAAATAATTTTAATTGCAAAAAAAAAAAAAATACTTTCTGTATTGAAGAAAAAAAAAATCAATGTAAAATGTATGCATTAAATTTATTTTTTTGTAATATTCCTCGAATATCTTACAATTTTGGCTATTTCACAATAAGGACATTATAGCTATTTCAACTTTAATATTGAACCTAATGTAAGAATAAATAATTAAAATTGTAAGAAATTCAACGAGTACCTATTATAAAAATATATAAATGTGTGGAATTTTGCATTGATTTTCTTACAACGAAGAAAATTTTTTATTTGCAAGACAATTTTTTTTTAATGCAAAATATTTTTATTTGCAATACAAATTTTCAATGCAAATATTTTTCAGTACAATAACCTTTTTTCAATGTTTTCAGATTTCAACGATTTTTACCCAGTCATTTTTCGGTTAATTTCAGATTCTTACAGTTCTAAGCAGAGAAAATCTTGTTTTTGTTTGAAAATATTTTTTACTACCTATGCTCACGCATCAAATTGGGTGTAGGTTTTATGGACTGAATCTCAAAGTACAACATTTTTTCCCTGTTTTAGAATTCATAAACAGTTTTATTGTTCTATGTATTTATGCTGAATCAAATAAGATAAATCACCCACATACTATATTGGTAGAAATTATGGTCTTAATTTTTTAGAATAAATGTTATTCTTTGAAAAATTTTGATATCTTTTTTGGTTGCTCAGATTTAAATTTTTAAATAGTGTTCATTTTTACTTGCCCATGATAACCCAGGACCACAAAAATAAGTGCTGATACTTTGGACCTGTCTATCTTGCCTTAATATCCAATTTTAATGCGGTTTTTTTTTGCAATTTACTCAAAATTTTGAGGGTGTTTGGGCAAAACTGACTATCCGTATTTTTTGAGAAAAACATAAAAACACAATTTTGCTTGAATTACTAACAGCATTACGAGCACCAAATTTAATTGAAATCTTTAGGGACGTTTCGAGAAAATTGTAATAACTCAAAAATTTTGTATTAGAGGTACACTTTTTAAGTGAGTTAGTAATAATGAAGAAAAAAAAAACAACCTTGGAAATTGTATAGTTTTTCGTGACGACGACGGCGCCGCACACTGGGGATTTTGCGGAAAAAAGTCCAAAATTTAAAGTTCCTCGGAGAATATTTCAATAGTATTTCTAAATTCTAGAATAAAATCTGAATCAAAATCAGAAATAATTACTAAAATCGGACTTGTAGTTTACTTTTTAGAGCTTTGTAAAGGGACAAGTTGTTGAAAGTATAAAAAACGAAGTGAAAATACCCTCAAATTAAAGCTGTGTATTTTTTTTTTTAGCTTGAGCCGACTCATACACTTTTATTATTCCGTAAAGAAGCCATCGTTTGTCTATTGTAAATCGAAGAAATTATTAATTTTAAAGATGTTAATTATTTTATATAATTATTTAAAGAAAATAGAAAAATATGGCTTGATTTTTTCATATTTTTGTATATATAATTTTAGCTACACTTGCCTACAGTTAGAGACTATTAAAAACTTTTTCCTTATGAAATTCCCTTTCGATGAAGACCAAATTTGGGTGCCACCAGGTGCCACTGCGTTTTTTATTGGTAATTGAAAACTTCATTTGGTCGCAAATCATTTTCTTAAAAATTACTTAAAATAACAAAAAAATATTAAAAATCAATGGTAATACTTACAGTTATAAATGACACTTTTTTTAAAAGCCAAAATATTAGGCTTAATTTGAGCTTTTAAATTAAGTTATTTAAGTGAATTGTTTTTGAAATAATCGATTTCAAAGTCAAAATTTTGAAAAAAAAATTTAAAAAAACATATCCAATACTATTTTTGACAAGGCTGGGGATTTGAATTCAATTTGAATAATGAAGAACACTGCCTTAATTAATTCCTTACCAAACACTGAAAACCATATGTTTCTATGCCTTCTAGTTTTCGAGAAAATTGAAAAGTAAAAAATCTCCTTTTTGTCAGATTTTTGTTTTTTTTTGGCTGCAAGCTTGAAATTCTTATCCGAAAAGACAAATAGAGAAAATAAAATTAATTCGTTACACATTTTTTTACAAATCTACTACAATAAAATTAAATTTGATTTTTTGAACTTGGCTCAGAAAAATTAATTTTCTTTATATGTAACTGAAATGTATGTACATAATATATTGAAAACTATTCAAATTAAAAACGAGTGAAAAGGGATTATGCGTCTTATTATTATACATTTTATTAATAATGGGAATTTTAAGCATTTCATGCGAAGATCTAAGCAGAAATCTAATGGAATGTCTCAAGATTTAAATTGAAATTATTATTGAAAAATACAGATCATCTGACCCATTCCTTTATTAAGAAGAATCAGAGTCATTTAATTGAGGAAAAAATGGCTCTCTTAAAAGAATAAACTTTTGAAAAATTTGTATAAAAAAATGAAAAAAGTGTTTTGTTTTTTTTTTTTAACTATAATTTGGGTTTTGTATTTGCGTGGACGTGGACCTCGACAACAGTACTACTATGAGTTATTCTTTTCCATTTAATGTATTTAAAATCGGTGAGGTGGTTCCAATAATACAAAAAAAATAAAATAAAAAATGCTATAAGTACAAGTAAATTGAGAATCGGAATTCTTTATTACTCTCACAATTTTTTTTTAAAAGGGCGTGGCAGTGGGCGGAAATGAATAATAATAATTTCTTACGACGAAAACTGTCATCCCTGAAAATTTCATCCAAATCCATTCAGTGGTTCAGTTTTTATTTAATTTTTTCCGCACTCCCATACAAATTTCCCCAGTGTGCGCCGCACAGACCGACGGACGTCATTACGAAAACCACTTTTTTGGACTTCTCCATCATCGTAATGTTAGTTTTGACTAAAACTGCAATTTTTTTCGGACATGAAACCAATAATTGCCCTATAGAGCAAGTAAAAATGGGTAGGTACTTAACTGACACTCACAAGTTGTAGTTTATTTTATGTTTGCAGTGTGACAAGAACAAATACAGAAAAACAGAAAAAGCACTACCTTTTGACCAATCTCAGGTTTTTGTCCGAAGAATTTTTTTCGGCTGAAATATTTCTTTTTAAGGCGGTACATTTTTAGAGATGAAACCAAGACTCTGCCATTTTTTATAGGCAAAGTGTTGGAAAACTGCGCATGAAGCTGTATTGGATGTATCGGTCATAATTATTGAAAATGAAGCGTCAATACCTCGATGTTCTTGGAGAGTAGTTACATTCTTGAAAAACGTTTCTGAGCTTGGGTGTCAAATTGATAATTTGTAGTCTTATCATTTTTCTTTGTTTTTACAAGGATATGCATGAAGATTTGAACGATTCAGTAGATTGAGTAGATAGTTATAGATGCCAAGAAAGTTTCAAAACCCACAAAAAGAGCTAAATCATTTCATTGGTGATCCAACCCAATGTTGCTTTTTGTTTATATAACAACCCTGTTGCACTGTCTCAACTATCCATCTCATCTTCATTTGTACAACTTCATTATGAGACAAGAGTAAAAAAAAAATTTAACTTTGTAGTAAATTGTCAACTAAACGACACTTCGGATCCACCTTTCTTGCGATCTGGTGTATGTTTTATGCGCGCACACCAGAGCAACCCGCGGGGCTTGATTGTTTGAATAATTGTGTGGGTGTTGGATGTCAACCCAGTCCGCTTCGGACACAAAGCTTTCACTTGCAGGAATAAAGAGTTTTGCAAGAATATATGCAGATATGTGCACTGTGCAGTGCATTTAGAAGCGAAGATAGAGCGAGCCAAGGAACTCTTATTCTCTCACCCAATTCGTCCTCAAGTAAAAAAAAAAAGTAATCGAGCAGCGAAAGTAATAAAACTTTAAAATTACTTTTTCCTCAGGCAACAATGCATGCAGAATTATTTTTACCTCCTTCTCCCCTTTCTCCCTTGCAAAATAGAGGCAGTGACACTGAATCCAGGCCTAGTATAACAAGAACCTTTGGTTTAACCTGGAAAAAAATAATACAAAAAAAAAATAAACGAAGCATGAAACTCGAGAGATAGATGAGTGCATACATTTTTATACTTGTCAGCTATACCACCCAACTTAATTTAGTCCTTGTTTTGATATTTCTCATTTTCTCTCTGGGAATTATGATGATCTTTTCACGCCTGTTTGATTTTTTTCTACTTCTTTGACATATCTTTCTTGGACACAAAATAGACCAAGAAAACGAAGAAGACTATGAAGATGAAAACAGCTACGACGACACCCTGAAGACAATGCACAAAGCCTTCAGTCACAAGTCAACTTAAAAGGAATAGAAAATTATATGAAACTTTAAATTGCATGTCATAAAATCTCAGAGATGGCGCTGGCTGATGCTAAGACTACTGCTGCATGACAAAGTGGCTTTTGATGAAATGAAAAAAAAAAAAGGATTCACGAGCAAATCAAACCGACCGAATGAAGATTGTAAAACTAAAAAAGAGGGACGAAGTAATATTGCAGAATAAAAACAAATTTCAAGAGATAAAATAAACCGAAAATAAAAGATACATTACATATGCATTAGGGTGGGCCAAAAAAATCGAAATTATTTTTGTTGATTTTGTACTCCGAAAAATCGATTGCTAGACACCTCTAAAATATACATAGCAAATATGAGCTCTTTATATTGTTGGGAAGGTCTTCCGCTTCGCAATTTTCTATTTTTACATCAAGCTTCTACTAAAAAAAAATAATTTTTTTATTACCTAATTGATTTTTTAGCTAATTTCTTTACATATCTATTCTTGTAGGAAATTAAACGCTCTACAAAAAAGGCCTTCCACACTTCTTCGGTTTATCTAACCGTTTAATAGATATTTGAGGTCAAAAAAATAGAGAAAATCTTAAAAAATTAGGTTTTTGTCCTTAATTTTGTAAAAAAAAAAATGAAAAATTATAAATCAAACGCGCAAGACATATTTTTATAGGAAATAAAGTGCTCCACAAAAAAGGTCTTGATAACTTTTTTCATTAATCTAACCATTCTAAAGATATTCGAGGTCAAAGTTAAGACTTATTATAAAAACATTTTTTACTTTTCAAAATTTGACAATACACTGAAAATTTATTATTATCAAATTTGCAGTATGTATTCTTATAGAGACTTATACGTTCTACAAAAAAGTTATCGACATCAAATTGCTGGCTTTAACCGTTTAGAAGATATTCGTACCCAAACCAATGCCCACTGATTTCAATAGTTTTCTTATGACCCGTATGCATTGCGATTTGGATACGAATATCTTCTAAACGGTTAAAGCAATCAATTTTATGCCAAGGCATTTTTTGTAGAACGTTTAAGTCCCTACAGGAATAGATATATCTAGCTAATTTGAAAATAATGAATTTTTAGTGTATTGTCAAATTTTGACAAGAGTTTGCATAGTCTCGTTTTACAACATTTTTCAGTTTTTTAACAAATTAAAAACACTTACTTACTAAATTTTTTGCTTTCTAAAATTGAAACCAAAAATTCTAAAATTTTAAAAGGTTTCAACCCAGGTAGGAATTCGAACGTTGGGTACAAAATAAAATTATTTGTTTTAATATTTTAGCTGAATTGTAAAAGGCTGAATGCGTCCGCTAATCCTGTTATTAAGGGTCAAGCAAAAATTTTTACACTAAAGAAAGTGTACGTAGGTGTTAACAAAAAAAAAAAAAATTCTAGCTGAGCTTATTATACTTTCAAAGACTACAGAAGATAGTTTAACTGAAAATATTTAAACAAATGAAAATTTAAAAATAAAAATCGTATAGGAGGTGGATGGTTAGAGCGTTTTATAGAGCTTCGTTTCAGGCGGTTGCACAGTTTTCTAAAACAAAAATACTTAATTAACTAACTTGCTAGGTTTTTTACTTGCGATATACAGTAGCGAGCAAAAAAAATGCAAACGAAAAAACTATAAAGAGTTTTGAACAAGAAGTAAGTTACCAAATTTAGCATATTGAAACTGTTTTATTTTCATTAAACAGAGTCAATTTGTGGAATATTTTACTCCAAAAGCATTATTTGGTCAAAAGTCTACCTAAATATGCGTTTTAAGACGAGCAAAAAAATGCAAATGTTTTTATTGTTTGCATTTTTTTTGCTCGCTACTGTAGGTACTATAGGATTCGTAAAAAAAATCGAACTCGAGATAACAATTTTACATGACATTACGATGATGGAGAATGCCAAAAAAGTGTTTCCGGCAATTCTGTCTGTCTGTCCGTCTGTCTGTCTGTCTGTCTGTATGTATGTACCTCGAGCTACAGCCTCCCTAAACTATTCGAGTGATTTTGTTCAAACTTGGTAGTTAACAGTTTTGGGTGATTCCCTAGAGGACAAATTGAAATTTTTTTTTTTGACCAAAACTAACGGTACTTGTCATATAACGGAAATAGAAAAGTTAATTTTTTTCAAAAACGGCTCTAACGATTTTGATTAAAATTTTTGAGTGTAGTATTACACATAAGAGCCAACTTTCGAAATAAAAAAAAAATATTTTTTTAACGTTATTAACGGTACCTGTCATAGAACGGTTTTTTTGATTTATGAATATCTCGTTCAAGACCACCTCGATTTCAACGAAAATTTGTATACAAAAGCGTTTAGGTAAAGGTGATATTAAAATTTTAGAAAATTTTCAAAATACTCATTTTTGGATTTTTTAAAAAATATTTCAAAATTTGATAAAAATTAGATAAATTATTTCTTCAAAATGGCACACCAACCTTTTTTTTGAAAAATATTAGAAAATTTTTATATATAAAAAATTTTTTTTTTAAAAAACGGCTCTAACGATTTTCGAAAATTTTTTTCTAAAATACTTGGTTTTTTGTGAAAGATCATTTAAAACGATATTTAATTAATTATAAAAACAGATTTTATTTTTTTTTAATTTCTTGAAAATATGTATCAAATTTTAAATTTTCTTAATTTTCTTGAATAAAAAGCTTTAATATTAGAGTAACTTTAAGCATAAGAGCAAGTACGTGCGACCCCAGTCGTGCATTTTATTTAATATCTCACTTAAAAAGTGCAATGCAATTTTCTTAAAAATGGCTCTAACGATTTTTATTCTATTCAATCAAACTGCCATTTTTTGCGATAATTAACATTTGAGTTATTTACGTATATCTCTTTAAAACAACAACAAAAAAAAAGTTTAAAAAAAATGTTTGTTCATGATTTTTTTTTTACCAAATCTTAGTAACTTATAGTCCAGTCATTATATACATTTGGAAATGCAAAATGACCGAGAAAGCTAAATTTTGGATATGTCGTAGGGGGTGCTTAAAAAAGCTTAACTTGAAGTTTTCGACCAAGATTTCCTATGAGCTTTTTGCCGCAATAACTTTTTTGACAATAACTCGGCTATCCTTCGAGATACGAAAATTTTACAAGGTGCTTTTACCATGTTCTACAATTCATGCATACACATTTTTTGCGTATCATGAACCGTTTTCGAGATATCTATAAAAAAAAGTCAAAAATTTACGATATGCGATTTGTTTTTTGGACATTATCTATTTTTTGGTGATGAATATCCAAAAAAATATTGAAATCACATTTGTAGACTCTACAATTTCGTATTTTTTTTACATTAAAAAAACATAAATGATTGTTTTTTTTCACACCCGAACGAGCGGCTTGCTTGGCGGTGGGTGCGGGCTAAACAACTTTGCGGGCGGCTGGAGGTCGTAATTTTTGTCAAAAAAAAATTAAAATATAAAATTGTAGGTCTGAACAGGGTCTACAAATTTGATTTAATATTTTTTTGGATATTCATCACCAAAAAATAGATAATGTCAAATAACAAATCGCATATCGTAAATTTTTGACTTTTTCAACGGTTCATGATACGCCAAAAATTTATGTTTTTTTACATGAAATGTAAAATTTCGTATCTAGAAGGATAGCCGAGTTATTGTCAAAAAAGTTATTGCGGAAAAAGCTCATAGGAAATCTTGGTCGAAAACTTTAAGTTAAGCTTTTTTAAGCATCTCCTACAACATATCCAAAATTTAGCTTTCTCGGTGATTTTGCATTTCTAAACCGTTTTTTTCAACATAGTGACTGGCCTATTAATATTTATGTACTTTTAACTAAAAGAGTAAGTACGACTGGGTTAGTCGCGCATTTTATTTATTTAAATTCTTTTAATTTTTTGAACCCAATATACCAGCCTCAAAGCCCAAAAATAAAAAGCCCAACCACATAGGTATTAAGTTAAATTACTTCGGCTTATTAGGTTTACAAGTGGCGTCAATTAGCGCACAGCAGGAACAATTTTCGTCGTCGCATTTCGCGAATTAGTTTTCTCCAATTTACATCCCTTTTTTCGTTTGTTTTTTTTTTTTGTATTATTTTTATTTGCTGTTTCTTTGTGGTGGGTTATAGTCTGTTTTAATTTGCTGCCTTTTTAACATGTTCCTTTGGTTTAAGTGGTTTTTCCCAAAATTTTCCATGTTTTTTACCACGAATAATTGTATAATGAGCTACGCTCAAGTATATTTGAAGATTTTTATGTGACTTTGCAAAGAGACGAAATTTTTATTTTTGCTTATTAAATTTTCGTCAGTTTAGGAGAAGCTGTTGGGGGTTAATCACAAAAATGAAGGGATGGAAGTTTTTGTTCTCAAAATGATTGAATTTTAACTCAATTCCCTTGATTGACAAATTGACAGCCATTTTGAGACTTTTAAATACCATTTTCGAAGAGCTTCACAAAAATATTTATTTTAATTATTCTGAACCTTAAGGTAATCTTTTTCCATGTTTTTGTAAAACGACAAACCCATCAAGTTAATTATATAACAGCTTTACTTCCAAGAGTGCCCTGAACGAAAGTACCTACCTATCTGACATACCTACAAACCCACATGTGTCTGAAACATCTTATAAATTCTCACAAAATAGTTTTCTCTTCATCATATCGTTTATGGTATTGTATCCCCGTGGCAATATTTCTTATATTCCTTATACAACATGCAAGCATATTCACATGCATAAATGTACATGTATAATTCTCTGATCTGGCTCCAAGGTACCTTTTCCTATAGAATACAAGAGAGTAGTAGAGTATAGAAAAACAGCCCCATTGGGATGCACCTAATCAACATTTTGATGACAGCATATCAACGTATAGGTCAATTTCCTTTGACAGTATACCAACCATCGCCAAATCCACGCCCACATGCATCGACTTAATGACAGTCTCAATTAAATTTCCATTCAAGTCCCCGAGGAGAATTTCTCAGCTCTCGTCGTTGGATGGCATTTTATTTATATCTCCCTTAACCCTCTCACAACCATATCCAGAATATTCATCATTGAAAAGGCTCCCCCCCCCAAACCTATAGATGACTTGGCTGCTCCAATCTGCTCACCCTTTAGCAAACAAACTCCTGACAAACTTGTTATTGCACCAAAAAACCGGAACCAATGCATTGACGGCTGATGGAAATGATGAAGATGAACGATATATCGGCTGGATTGATGGACATTATGGAAAATGTCTTGAAAGGGCCTTAAAAAGTTGCGTCTTTTAATGATATTAGGGTCCAAAGACTGAAAAGCTTAGATGTTTAATAGAATCACCTGACAAGCCTCAATGGAAAATGGAACTTATGGCCTGACTATAAGAAGCGAAAAAATGTTCTCAAAACTTTTTGACGTGAAAAAGTCTTATATATCGATGAACCACGAAAAAGTGACGTCACTTTCTTCCGTTCCACCTGAAATTTTTTGCAGTTCAAAAAGTTTCTCAATTAAAAATAAACTATTGGAGATACAAAAATCTTCTATAGAATATTTGAGAGGTAATAACCTAAAGGTAAATACTAATAAATGATTTTGAAAAATTTAATCATAAAATAGGGTAAATAGGGGTAAAACAAAATTACAAAAAATGGCTATTTTCTAAAAGCAACGATCGATGTAGAAATATGCTTTTTTTTTAATCAATAGATAAATTTATTGTAAAGCTAAAAAAGGTATTGAAAAAAATCTAGAAAATTTCAAAAGAAAGTAAAAAAATGGTTTTTTAAAACTTAAATATGTTGTAGACCTTTGACAAAGTAGTGATTATAGGTAGATTAAATTTTTTTTTTGACAATTGAAAAAAATTCCATTCCAAAAATAATAAAACAAAAATTATGGGTCTTAATTCTGCGTTTCGAAATATGAATTTTGGAAAAACACCTTCTTTTTAAGGGGTATTTTTATTTTTAGCAATTTTTCGGAGTGTTAAAAAATCTTAAACTTATAAGACATATAAGCTATGGTCATGTGCATGCATGTGCAAAAAATTGGTATTCTAAAATGATTTTTGACGGAAAAATGGGAAAAACAAGTTTTTTTGTGAAACAAATTTTTTGACCGTTTTTTGTTTTTATCTTTTTTTCTTCAATAGATAAATAAATGAAATTTATATTGGAGATAAATAATAGATAGGACTATATTTGTGAGAAATTTCAATCAGTTTCGTACAACTTTTACAACTTTGAGATAACGGTAAAACAAAGTTCTATTTTTCAACACGTTCTATCTTTGGGTCTAGAGCACATAAAAATTTGATTAAACTTTACTGAACATGCTGATATATCACACATACACTACAAGCTACAAAAACGTGTGGAGATCTGTTGGCGATGACCAGACACCGGTGTAGGAAGTGTTTGGCCTTAAAAAATTCTAACTTTTTTTGTAGTCATCATAGAAATATGATTGAAGCGTCATATAAAAGGTGAAATAATAAGCTTTCAGATGATATAAATTTTATGGTAGGTTGTTATATAAAAAAATAAATTTAATGGTGCTAGAAAATAAAAGAAAATTGATTTTTTCACTTTTTCATGAAAAATGATTGTTGATTGATTTTTATACCTTTTACGCATTGTTAAAATTTAAATATGGTTTTTTTCTTTAGAAAAAATATTAAACTTTTGAATGGTGTAATTTGTGTATAAGCTTTTCATACAAAAAGATTGATATAATGAGAAAAGAAAAAAAAATATATTTTTTTTAGCTTTTTCTTGTAAATTATGGACAAATAATGACAAACTTACCCTTATTTTGATTCAAGTTGAAGGCCCTTCAGAAATTCCTTAAAAATCACATTCACCCCTGTACAAATTGCTTTGTTCATTCTATGCCACCATACCACCAACACACACAATTAGCCACACACACTCACAACAATATTATATATATGATGTCTTCATGTGATATGCCAATTTGGACATGCCAGCAGGAAATTGGCATGTTCCGTCAGTCAGTCAGAACCCGACCCAAGCTGTATCCTATGGATAAATGGTTGCTTGGATGGATGGATCCATGCGGATGGCTTGAATTGATGCAGGCCCGTAATTAAGTCACTCGACTAAATGCTACGTAATTTTCAATTTAATGCAAGCAGCACAAGCTGCTGATGGCAATAAAGGCTCGCTCGCTCAATCCATCCAACCAAAACTTTGAAAGAGAGAGACTGACTAAGACGATGACAACAACGTCGTCATCGTCATCAATGTTGACGAAGGTAAAACTTCCCTTTTCTCGTTTTTATAGGCTTCAATTGTTTTCCTTTTTTTTTTTTTGTTTGAAACTACCAATCTGGGTACTTCAAGGACGACAAGGAAATTAATTTGCACGTAGCTACTTGCGTAACGTGTGTATGCACTCGTGTGACGTATGCAGGTCGGAAGCCGACCACCAGAGGGCTTATATGAATTCCTCTCTCTCATATTTTGGTTTTCATCATATACAACCAAGAGTGTAACAAAAACATCGATAGCGGTATATATTGTATAAGAACTAATTAACGTGACGTGGGTGTTGTAGGTATAGCCGAGTTTTTTTCTGTCGTCTTACCTCGATTTTTAGCTACTTTAACCTTAAAAAATGTAAATTGTGGCCATAATGGTTGCACAATAATTAAGGAGTTTGCCGCAACTTGAGAATTTTTTTTTCATCTTTTCTTAATAATAGCATAAAAGTGGTAAATGAAAAATAAAGAAAGAAAAAAAAAATAAGGTGAAGGGCAACCTTGAGAGGCTAAAACAATATAAACAACCCCAGACCAACTAAGAAAGAGAGGAGAGGTATTGGCCAGTAGAGCTCATGGTTTAGCGCGCACTTGAACGGAGAGCGCCATGAAATTAATTACACTTGAAATTTTTTAATCGTAAAATATTACACAAGAAGGTAATAAGTGAAAATAAAACAAGAAAAAACGAAGATGGGGGAGGTTTTTTGCTCATAAGCAGGCAGCCTTGGGGCTTCTTATGGTTATGGGCGATGGCGGTAAAATACTCCAAAAAGCCTCAGGTCTTTTGCTCTTATAGGCTAATAAAACATCTTAATGCTAGTTGCTAGGTTCTTCTGTTAATATTATAATTATTATTTAAGAAAACCATTGCTCTTCAAATGAGAATTAGAATATTGTATTTTTTCTATAAGACGCTCTTTGTTGAGGAACAATTTTACAAATTAAAACGAATTTAAAAAATTGAAAAGTGATTATATCTAAAAATACTATTTGATGCATTTTACATTCATCAGGGTGGTAAAGGGCTTGACACAGTTACATTAGGGGAGGGCGGTGGTTTATTCCCCTATTTTTAGTCTGGAGGGCAAATTTTCCAGGAACTTGACTAAGATTCGAAAAAAAAAATTTTTAAATCGACGGTTATATTTACAATAACGTTCAATTCCTTTTTCGCGTTGTGTCGCGTTGTGTCGCATTGTGTCGCGTTGTGTCGCGTTGTGTCGCATTGTGTCGCATTGTGTCGTGTTGTGTCGCATTGTGTAGCATTGTGTCGCATTGTGTCGCGTTGTGTCGCGTTGTGTCGCGTTGTGTCGCGTCATGTCGCGTTGTGTCGCGTTGTGTCGCATTGTGTCGCGTTGTGTCGCATTGTGTCGCGTTGTATCGCATTGTGTCGCGTTGTGTCGCATTGTGTCGCATTGTGTCGCGTTATGTCGCATTGTGTCGCGTTGTGTTGCATCGTGTCGCATCATGTCGCATTGTGTCGCGTTGTGTCGCTTTGTGTCGCATTGTGTCGCATTGTGTCGCATTGTGTCGCATTGTGTCGCGTTGTGTCGCATTGTGTCGCATTGTGTCGCGTTGTGTCGCATTGTGTCGCGTTGTGTCGCATCGTGCCGCATTGTGTCGCGTTTTGTCACGTTGTGTCGCATTGTGTCGCGTTGTGTCGCGTTGTGTCGCATTGTGTCGCATTGTTTCGCGTTATGTCGCATTGTGTCCCGTTGTGTCGCATTGTGTCGCGTTGTGTCGCATCGTGTCGCATTGTGTCGCATTGTGTCGCGTTGTGTCGCGTTGTGTCGCGTTGTGTCGCGTTGTGTCGCATTGTGTCGCGTTGTGTCGCTTTGTGTCGTGATGTGTCGCATTGTGTCGCTTTGTGTCGCATTGTGTCGGATTATGTCGCGTTGTGTAGCATTGTGTCGCATTGTGTCGCGTTGTGTCGCATCGTGTCGCATTGTGTCGCGTTTTTTTTTTTTTCATTTCAATTTTGTTTTTTATTCATTCATATAAATTACTTAAAGCTAGATACAATTATACAAATTAAATTAAATTGAATGAAGTAAAAAATAGTAATCATTCTTTAACTTATTAAGTTAGTGTTGAATGACACGTTTCAATAAATAATTTCAATAAAGGTCTGATGTGGGGTGACAATCAGTACAAAGTAAATTCGTTATTATAATTATAATAAATGAACACAATATTTTAATCTTTATACAATTATTTAATTTAAGATACAAAAGTAGAATTAAAAGATAAAAATGAAGAAGAAAGATAAAAATGAAGAAAAAATCAAAAAATCAAAAAACGTAGGAAGAAATAGAAAAAAAATTAACTTAACAATTTCAAAAGGTAAATTAATTATTGATATTTTGTGCTGATAATTAATTTGGGATTCTTAAAATGGATTCAATATGCTCAGTTTCAACAGTGAATAGCCAGTCTTTGACTTTTTTCAAAAAAGAACTTAACCGGGTAGTGTTTCTGATAAAAACAGGCAATTTATTGAAAAATTTAGGTGCTGTAGCAATGTAAAAAAGTGAAAAATGTGTTCTACGAGTGAAAGGTTCATTCATTAGGTGCAAGCTGTTTGTGCGTAGATCATAAATTTCTGAGTTTCTACTGGGGATGTTGCCACTTTGTTTAAAAAATTCTTTGAGTACTTTAAAAACATAGAGATGTCTCATTGGTAGAATTTGCAATTCCTTGTATAGGGGCCAACTTGAAGCTAATCGATTTTTGTTAGAAATAATTCTTATCAAGTGTTTTTGTGCTATCAATAGAGGTCTAAAATTATTAGCATAGCACCCACCCCAACTGGTTATACCATATTGAAGTTTTGACTGTGCAATACCGTTATAAATACATTTTAATACTTTTGTGTCGCTTTGTGTCGCGATGTGTCGCATTGTGTCGCTTTGTGTCGCATTGTGTCGGATTATGTCGCGTTGTGTAGCATTGTGTCGCATTGTGTCGCGTTGTGTCGCATCGTGTCGCATTGTGTCGCGTTGTGTCGCTTTGTGTCGCGATGTGTCGTATTGTGTCGCTTTGTGTCGCATTGTGTCGGATTATGTCGCGTTGTGTAGCATTGTGTCGCATTGTGTCGCATTGTGTCGCGTTGTGTCGCGTTGTGTCGCATTGTGTCGCATTGTGTCGCATTGTGTCGCGTTGTGTCGCATTGTGTCGCATTGTGTCGCGTTATATCGCATTGTGTCGCGTTGTGTCGCATTGTGTCGCGTTGTGTCGCATCGTATCGCATTGTGTCGCGTTGTGTCGCATCGTGTCGCATTGTGTCGCGTTGTGTCGCTTTGTGTCGCATTGTGTCGGATTGTGTCGCATTGTGTCGCATTGTGTCGCGTTGTGTCGCATTGTGTCGGATTGTGTCGCATTGTGTCGCATTGTGTCGCATTGTGTCGCGTTGTGTCGCATTGTGTCGCGTTGTGTCGCATTGTGTCGGATTGTGTCGCATTGCGTCGCATTGTGTCGCATTGTTTCGCGTTATGTCGCATTGTGTCGCATTGTTTCGCGTTATGTCGCATTGTGTCGCATTGTGTCGCATTGTTTCGCGTTATGTCGCATTGTGTAGCGTTGTGTCGCATTGTGTCGCGTTGTGTCGCATCGTGTCGCATTGTGTCGCATTGTGTCGCGTTGTGTCGCGTTGTGTCGCATTGTGTCGCGTTATGTCGCATTGTGTCGCGTTGTGTCGCATTGTGTCGCGTTGTGTCGCATCGTGTCGCATTGTGTCGCGTTATGTCGCATTGTGTCGCGTTGTGTCGCATTGTGTCGCGTTGTGTCGCATCGTGTCGCATTGTGTCGCGTTGTGTCGCATTGTGTCGCGTTGTGTCGCATCGTGTCGCATTGTGTCGCGTTATGTCGCATTGTGTCGCGTTGTGTCGCATTGTGTCGCGTTGTGTCGCATCGTGTCGCATTGTGTCGCGTTGTGTCGCGTTGTGTTGCATTGTGTCGCGTTATGTCGCATTGTGTCGCGTTGTGTCGCATTGTGTCGCGTTGTGTCGCATCGTGTCGCATTGTGTCGCGTTATGTCGCATTGTGTCGCGTTGTGTCGCATTGTGTCGCGTTGTGTCGCATCGTGTCGATTTGTGTCGCGTTGTGTCGCATCGTGTCGCATTGTGTCGCATTGTGTCGCGTTGTGTCGCTTTGTGTCGCATTGTGTCGGATTGTGACGCATTGTGTCGCATTGTGTCGCATTGTGTCGCATTGTGTAGCGTGTGTCGCATTGTGTCGCGTTGTGTCGCATCGTGTCGCATTGTGTCGCATTGTGTCGCGTTGTGTCGCGTTGTGTCGCGTTGTGTCGCGTTGTGTCGCATTGTGTCGCGTTATGTCGCATTGTGTAGCGTTGTGTCGCATTGTGTCGCGTTGTGTCGCATCGTGTCGCATTGTGTCGCGTTGTGTCGCTTTGTTTCGCGATGTGTCGCATTGTGTCGCTTTGTGTCGCATTGTGTCGGATTGTGTCGCGTTGTGTAGCATTGTTTCGCGTTATGTCGCATTGTGTCACGTTGTGTCGCATTGTGTCGCGTTGTGTCGCATCGTGTCGCATTGTGTCGCGTTGTGTCGCTTTGTGTCGCGTTGTGTCGCGTTGTGTCGCATTGTGTCGCATTGTTTCGCGTTATGTCGCATTGTGTCGCGTTGTGTCGCATTGTGTCGCGGTTTGTCGCATCGTGTCGCATTGTGTCGCATTGTGTCGCGTTGTGTCGCGTTGTGTCGCGTTGTGTCGCGTTGTGTCGCATTGTGTCGCGTTATGTCGCATTGTGTCGCGTTGTGTCGCATTGTGTCGCGTTGTGTCGCATCGTGTCGCATTGTGTCGCGTTGTGTCGCTTTGTGTCGCGTTGTGTAACATTGTGTCGCATTGTGTCGCATTGTGTAGCGTTGTGTCGCGTTGTGTCGCGTTATGTCGCATTGTGTCGCGTTGTGTCGCATTGTGTCGCGTTGTGTCGCATCGTGTCGCATTGTGTCGCATTGTGTCGCATTGTGTCGCGTTGTGTCGCGTTGTGTCGCGTTGTGTCGCATCGTGTCGCATTGTGTCGCGTTGTGTCGCTTTGTGTCGCATTGTGTCGCATTGTGTCGCATTGTGTCGCATTGTGTCGCGTTGTGTCGCGTTGTGTCGCGTTGTGTCGCATCGTGTCGCATTGTGTCGCGTTGTGTCGCATCGTGTCGCATTGTGTCGCGTTGTGTCGCGTTGTGTCGCATTGTGTCGCGTTATGTCGCATCGTGTCGCATTGTGTCGCATTGTGTCGCATTGTGTCGCATTGTGTCGCGTTGTGTCGCGTTGTGTCGCGTTGTGTCGCATCGTGTCGCATTGTGTCGCGTTGTGTCGCTTTGTGTCGCATTGTGTCGCGTTGTGTCGCATCGTGTCGCATTGTGTCGCGTTGTGTAGCATTGTGTCGCATTGTGTCGCATTGTGTCGCGTTGTGTCGCGTTGTGTCGCATTGTGTCGCGTTGTGTCGCATCGTGTCGCATTGTGTCGCGTTATGTCGCATTGTGTCGCGTTGTGTCGCATTGTGTCGCGTTGTGTCGCATCGTGTCGCATTGTGTCGCGTTGTGTCGCTTTGTGTCGCATTGTGTCGGATTGTGACGCATTGTGTCGCATTGTGTCGCATTGTGTCGCGTTGTGTCGCATTGTGTCGCGTTGTGTCGCATTGTGTCGCGTTATGTCGCATTGTGTCGCGTTGTGTCGCATTTAGTCGCGTTGTGTCGCATTGTGTCGCGTTGTGTCGCATTGTGTCGCGTTGTGTCGCATCGTGTCGCATTGTGTCGCGTTATGTCGCATTGTGTCGCGTTGTGTCGCATTGTGTCGCGTTGTGTCGCATCGTGTCGCATTGTGTCGCGTTATGTCGCATTGTGTCGCGTTGTGTCGCATTGTGTCGCGTTGTGTCGCGTTGTGTCGCATCGTGTCGCATTGTGTCGCGTTGTGTCGCTTTGTGTCGCGATGTGTCGTATTGTGTCGCTTTGTGTCGCATTGTGTCGGATTATGTCGCGTTGTGTAGCATTGTGTCGCATTGTGTCGCATTGTGTCGCGTTGTGTCGCGTTGTGTCGCATTGTGTCGCATTGTGTCGGATTGTGACGCATTGTGTCGCATTGTGTCGCATTGTGTCTCGTTGTGTCGCATTGTGTTGCATTGTGTCGCGTTGTGTCGCATTGTGTCGCGTTATGTCGCATTGTGTCGCGTTGTGTCGCATTGTGTCGCGTTGTGTCGCATTGTGTCGCGTTGTGTCGTGTTGTGTCGCATTGTGTCGCGTTATGTCGCATTGTGTCGCGTTGTGTCGCGTTGTGTCGCGTTGTGTCGCATTGTGTCGCGTTATGTCGCATTGTGTCGCGTTGTGTCGCATTGTGTCGCGTTGTGTCGCATCGTGTCGCGTTGTGTCGCGTTGTGTCGCATTGTGTCGCGTTGTGTCGCATTGTGTCGCGTTGTGTCGCATCGTGTCGCATTGTGTCGCGTTATGTCGCATTGTGTCGCGTTGTGTCGCATTGTGTCGCGTTGTGTCGCATCGTGTCGCATTGTGTCGCGTTATGTCGCATTGTGTCGCGTTGTGTCGCATTGTGTCGCGTTGTGTCGCGTTGTGTCGCATCGTGTCGCATTGTGTCGCGTTGTGTCGCTTTGTGTCGCGATGTGTCGTATTGTGTCGCTTTGTGTCGCATTGTGTCGGATTATGTCGCGTTGTGTAGCATTGTGTCGCATTGTGTCGCATTGTGTCGCGTTGTGTCGCGTTGTGTCGCATTGTGTCGCATTGTGTCGGATTGTGACGCATTGTGTCGCATTGTGTCGCATTGTGTCTCGTTGTGTCGCATTGTGTTGCATTGTGTCGCGTTGTGTCGCATTGTGTCGCGTTATGTCGCATTGTGTCGCGTTGTGTCGCATTGTGTCGCGTTGTGTCGCATTGTGTCGCGTTGTGTCGTGTTGTGTCGCATTGTGTCGCGTTATGTCGCATTGTGTCGCGTTGTGTCGCGTTGTGTCGCGTTGTGTCGCATTGTGTCGCGTTATGTCGCATTGTGTCGCGTTGTGTCGCATTGTGTCGCGTTGTGTCGCATCGTGTCGCATTGTGTCGCGTTATGTCGCATTGTGTCGCGTTGTGTCGCATTGTGTCGCGTTGTGTCGCATCGTGTCGCATTGTGTCGCGTTGTGTCGCATTGTGTCGCGTTGTGTCGCATCGTATCGCATTGTGTCGCGTTATGTCGCATTGTGTCGCGTTGTGTCGCATTGTGTCGCGTTGTGTCGCATCGTGTCGCATTGTGTCGCGTTGTGTCGCGTTGTGTTGCATTGTGTCGCGTTATGTCGCATTGTGTCGCGTTGTGTCGCATTGTGTCGCGTTGTGTCGCATCGTGTCGCATTGTGTCGCGTTATGTCGCATTGTGTCGCGTTGTGTCGCATTGTGTCGCGTTGTGTCGCATCGTGTCGATTTGTGTCGCGTTGTGTCGCATCGTGTCGCATTGTGTCGCGTTGTGTCGCTTTGTGTCGCATTGTGTCGGATTGTGACGCATTGTGTCGCATTGTGTCGCATTGTGTCTCGTTGTGTCGCATTGTGTCGCATTGTGTCGCGTTGTGTCGCATTGTGTCGCGTTGTGTCGCATTGTGTCGGATTGTGTCGCATTGCGTCGCATTGTGTCGCATTGTGTCGCGTTGTGTCGCATTGTGTCGCATTGTTTCGCGTTATGTCGCGTTGTGTCGCATCGTGTCGCATTGTGTCGCGTTATGTCGCATTGTGTCACGTTGTGTCGCATCGTGTCGCATTGTGTCGCGTTGTGTCGCTTTGTGTCGCATTGTGTCGGATTGTGACGCATTGTGTCGCATTGTGTCGCGTTGTGTCGCGTTGTGTCGCATTGTGTAGCGTTATGTCGCATTGTGTCGCGTTGTGTCGCATTGTGTCGCGTTGTGTCGCATCGTGTCGCATTGTGTCGCGTTATGTCGCATTGTGTCGCGTTGTGTCGCATTGTGTCGCGTTATGTCGCATTGTGTCGCGTTGTGTCGCATTGTGTCGCGTTATGTCGCATTGTGTCGCGTTGTGTCGCATTGTGTCGCGTTGTGTCGCATCGTGTCGCATTGTGTCGCGTTATGTCGCATTGTGTCGCGTTGTGTCGCATTGTGTCGCGTTGTGTCGCATCGTGTCGCATTGTGTCGCGTTGTGTCGCATCGTGTCGCATTGTGTCGCGTTGTGTCGCTTTGTGTCGCATTGTGTCGGATTGTGACGCATTGTGTCGCATTGTGTCGCATTGTGTCTCGTTGTGTCGCATTGTGTCGCGTTGTGTCGCATCGTGTCGCATTGTGTCGCGTTATGTCGCATTGTGTCGCATTGTGTCGCATTGTTTCGCGTTATGTCGCATTGTGTCGTGTTGTGTCGCATTGTGTCGCGTTATGTCGCATTGTGTCGCGTTGTGTCGCATTGTGTCGCGTTATGTCGCATTGTGTCGCATTGTGTCGCGTTGTGTCGCATCGTGTCGCATTGTGTCGCGTTGTGTCGCATCGTGTCGCATTGTGTCGCGTTGTGTCGCATTGTGTCGCGTTGTGTCGCATCGTGTCGCATTGTGTCGCGTTGTGTCGCATCGTGTCGCATTGTGTCGCGTTGTGTCGCATTGTGTCGCGTTGTGTCGCATCGTGTCGCATTGTGTCGCGTTATGTCGCATTGTGTCGCGTTGTGTCACATTGTGTCGCGTTATGTCGCATTGTGTCGCATTGTGTCGTATTGTGTCGCGTTATGTCGCATTGTGTCGCGTTGTGTCGCATTGTGTCGCGTTGTGTCGCATCGTGTCGCATTGTGTCGCGTTATGTCGCATTGTGTCGCGTTGTGTCGCATTGTGTCGCGTTGTGTCGCATCGTGTCGCATTGTGTCGCGTTGTGTCGCATCGTGTCGCATTGTGTCGCGTTGTGTCGCTTTGTGTCGCATTGTGTCGGATTGTGACGCATTGTGTCGCATTGTGTCGCATTGTGTCTCGTTGTGTCGCATTGTGTTGCATTGTGTCGCGTTGTGTCGCATTGTGTCGCGTTGTGTCGCATTGTGTCGGATTGTGTCGCATTGCGTCGCATTGTGTCGCATTGTGTCGCGTTGTGTCGCATTGTGTCTCATTGTTTCGCGTTATGTCGCATTGTGTCGCGTTGTGTCGCATTGTGTCGCGTTGTGTCGCATTGTGTCGCGTTGTGTCGCATCGTGTCGCATTGTGTCGCGTTGTGTCGCATTGTGTCGCGTTGTGTCGCATCGTGTCGCATCGTGTCGCATTGTGTCGCGTTGTGTCGCTTTGTGTCGCTTTGTGTCGCGTTGTGTCGCGTTGCGTCGCATAATGGAGTTTTTTTTTTCGATAAAATTTATCAAAGCGGTTCATCTGCCAACGAGACCGGGTGTTTAAAATCGAAAACTAAAACTTGTGTTTTCTGCAACAAATACGAACTCTATTACTGAAGATTGGGTTAAAACCTAAAATATTTTTTTAAATGAGTCCACCCAATACAACAGGCCATTTATCCATGTAGCTACAAAACAATAAATTGTTTCGCAACAAGTCGACCATGTTCAAAAAAAAAATAAATTAATTTAAACGATCTTCACGAAAGTAATAAATATACCAATCCCATTCGACTCACGGAAAAATAAATGAAATTTCGAGTATAGGGCGCTTTCTTATTAACCCACTGAACGTATAAACTTTTTGTTTATCCCGAATTGCTCCTGATGCTCCCAATTTAATCATTGAGTCGCGTTAATTTTAAAAAATTGTTTAATATATTTTTTTGTATTTAATATTTAATTGGTTATTATTTTACAATATGCAATAAAAAAGCATTCTTGTATACAAAACCCATATAACCATGCCCCAAACCCAAACCATATATAACCAACAGACATTTCCCAAAAAGGAAGGTGAATATTGGCGGTTGAGTTTGGGGTCCAGGACTTTCTGTATGAATTTCCTCTGTGATGTGGCATGTTGATTCTGAACAACGAACGTGCCCGCAAGGCCGAAGAACCATTATATTGTATACACCTTAACCCAAAACAATGCCACCCACTTAATTTAATATTTAAATAATTATTTAATTTTCATATATGGGAAAGCGAAAATAATTTAATTACGCTCGTACGAGTATATGTGGTGTGCCATAGAGGAATTCAGGGGCAGCCTTCCTGCGCTGTGCGTTCTGCGGAGGAGGCTTCCTCTTGCCCGGAATGTTTAATGGAATGAAAACTGTTGACCGAGTTTTAATGAATTCAATTTAAATAGCATCATTGCATAGTGTTGGGCGATGTCATTTATTTTTTTTTTATTTAAAAAATTTTGTATACATATATATTTTTTTCATAGTTTTAGCTTCAATTGGTGAAAGTTAAGTGAAGCATTATAATAATAACAAACTGCGTGGACACAAAAATTGAAAACCCATTAAATTATAATGGTAAATATGGTCTAATTGCATATTTTTAGGCTGACGATAGTTATTTTTTTGCTGTTTGTTGTTGTATTATTAATGAACTTTACTCAAAACACTGTGGCAATGGTCAAATGCTTATAATAATTTAACTGGTGTAATCATAACAAAATAATAATTATTGAGATCATTGTTTTGCTTGTTCTCTGTGGCAAAGTGGCATTAATCAGATTTTGCAAAATATTCCCGCTAATTAAAAGGTTAATGTTATAAATGAGGGTGACATTGTTGTTTTTTTTTTGTTGTATAGATAAAATGGGTTTTATCATTATCTACCTAAAAGGCGTGTGGTCTTGATTCCAATGTAAATGTATTTAGGTATATATTTTTTTTTATTTGTGGAAAGTTGGTGTTTGTAATTAACACCTAGTTACGAGTTGATAGTGCATATTAAATGTTAGTTTTATTCAATTTTTTTTTTAATATTAGGTTAGGTATATTGAGCTCGAGGCATAATAATTGTTTGTGTTCTGTTCAATGACCTAAGCTCGCACAGGTGAATCGTTTGTGATTAAAAATAAAATTGAGTTGTTTGCGGGCGTGAATAATATAATTCAATTAGTTTTTTTTTTTTTTTAAGTTATTTTTGGCGTGTTAAGTTTTTTAAATGGTAGATTTATTTAGCGTATTTAAATTGAATCGTTTGAATAAGCGGATTTAAGGAGCCATTAGAGGCTTAACGAGAATATTTCTTTTTTAATTGTATTTTATTTAATACAAATGAATAATGTTTTTATTATTAGTCTATTATTTGTTAATTTTAATAAGAATACAATTAGTTTTTATTATTTTTAAATTAAAATTTAAAATCATTAATTTTTATTTCGGCTAATTGCAGTTTTTGTTAGTAATTGTATTATAATTTATTTGAAACAAGTGCAAAGTATTATTAAGGATAAGAGATATCTTTTTTGCATTTTTAGCCTTTTAGGGCCGTATGTTAATTGGGTTAAATATTTATTGGAGGACAAATTTTGGACACTATTTGAGGTGAAAAGATAAATTTTCAGTTGTAAAAATTTTGTCCTGTTCTAGGAGCCCGTTAAATTTTTATCTTCAGAGGATAACATTCTGAGAGAAGATTTTATATGTTTTTTTTTAAATAAAATAGTCAAAAAAAAAATTAAGATAAAGAAAGAAATTTGATTTGAATTGTAAACATTATTTAATTTAATTAATTATTTATTTAATTTTTATTTTTAAGAATTGTTTTTTTTCTTATTTTTTTTTTTTTTTGAGTTCTTTTACCGACTTCATAAAAGGAGAAGGTTCTCAATTCGACTGTATTGTATTGCACTGTTTTTTTACCTATGATTTTGAATAATCTTTTTTATTACAAAACTGGTGATACTAGTGTGTGCTCTCATTTCAATTTGGTTCATTTCTGACTATGGCATCCATGAGAAAGAAGTCTTTTTTTTTTTGTTAAAATTATATAAATTAAAATTGATAGATATTAGATAAACATGTAGCTTACCTACTTCATTTTTGTTTTTTTTTTTAATTTAAAAAAACGGCTGTAAAGATAATGAAATTCCTTTTTATACACGCATTTCAATAAATAAATAAAATTTAAAAAATTTTATGAAACTGAGACTCAATTAAAATGCAGTTTTTTTTTTCTTTGAAATAATTTTTAATATTTTTTTTTTAACATTTTTGTTGTATAAAATTTTTATAAGAAACTTTAACTCTAAAAGACTTGTACTGTTTTTTACAGTTAAAAATGCTTATACATATTTCTTAACTTCTTATACCTATAATAATCCTTTTTATCAAAAAAAAAAAAAACAAAACCGACTTCCATGGATCGAAACTGGTTTTTATAGTTTCTCATAATTTATTCAGAAGCGGGCAGCAGCTTTCCAATACAAAAAGACTTATCAAAATTTTTTCACTTCGTCTAAAGTTATGAGGTAACAAACAAAACAAAAAATACGACGAATTGAATACCTCCTCCTTTTTGGAAGTCGGCAAAAAAATTGATGTATGTATAAAAAAAAAAAAATAGGTAAGTATTAATAATTATTCCTGAGAGAAAAACTGCAAACAAACAAAATAACAAAAAAAAAAAACAAAATGAAGCACTTAGTTGGCTAAACGTATTTAATTTTTGTCTACACAGTTTTAACTACCGGAACAGTATCACTTATTAAATAAATTTTTAGCCTCAAAATTGCTTATTTGAACTATTTACTTTTATGCTTTAATGTTGCAAATCATACAAAATTGTTTTTTTTTGTGTTTCAAATCACGCAAAAATTGTCCAAAATTTTTTTTGAGTAATAGTGGAGTAACCAAAGCTCAAAAATTGGCAATATTAGGGAACCCGGCCGAACAGCTTAGATTTTGATGATCTTTTTTTTCAAACGTCGGTAATTAAAAATACTTTAAAGTCTATAGATTAAAAATTGCCGGTGTTGCCGTTTTGATTTTTTAAATTTAATTGAAGATTTTTGTGAACAAAAACAAATTTTTTCCAAAAATTTTTCTTAAATTTCATAAATTAATTGATGCCAAAAGATTGTGTAGGAAATTCAAGGAAAAAAAATATATGGGAGTGAGGGACAATCTTCCATAGTTCAAGCGATAGATACAATTTTCTTATTAATTGACTTCAAACACAAAAAAAAATATTTGAACACAACGGCAACACCTACAATATTCAAAAATTTTTTAAAAGCTAGAAGCTTAGTCATATATCTAAAATTAAAATTAAGTTAATTGAATGAACGGCTTTTGAAAGAAAGGTAATTGAACTCAGATTTTTGAAAAAAAAATTATTGAAAAAATTTTAACATGTCGTTTTTTAAACTTGGCAGTAATATAAAATGCATTTATTTTCAAATTTTTTTGGCCGCATAATTATAAAAGGAAATGTCAATATGTATTACGGTTTATGAAAAAAATTAAAAAGTATTTCATTTACGAAGAACTTTTTTTAAAAAAAATTTTGAAAAAAAATGTAAATTATTTTTTTTTTAAAGTTCAACATCTGAACATAAAATTATTTTTTATTCATTTAATAACCCTTACTGTTGAAAGTTAAATAGCAAAAATTTAAAGTTCCTATTTACCACAGTCTTTGAGAAAATTAATTATTTCAATGCAAAAATTCAGTTTTAATAAAAAAAAAACCATTGAAATTGAAGTAATTTTTCATTTTTTTTTTCAAAAGTGTGATATATTTTACCTTTTTTGCTTTGAAATTCAACTAATAATATTTATAGCCAAACTTTTTTTTTAAATAAATTCATATTTTATTAGAAAAAGTTTGGAAAAAAGTCATTTTAAATGTTTCAAATAACATTTTTTTTTAATTCTGAGTTTGAGGACCATTTTTTCAAAAAGTCTTGATTAAATTTAGTGGATTTAAATTTAAGAGATAAGAATGAGCTTCTGGCTTTTTAAAAATATATTTTAAAATATTGTAGGTGTTGCCGTTGTTTTCAAAATATTTTTTTTGTGTTTGAGGTCAGAATGTTAGAAAATTGCATTTATCGCTTAAACGATGGAAGATATTCCCTTACTGCCTTTTATATATTTTCCTTAAATTACCTAGAGAATCTTTTGCTATCAGAAATTTTTTTTGCTCAATATCTTCGTTTTGGAATTCTATAACATACCTCAAAAGTCTAGAAAAATCTGATGTCCGCGACTCGCGATTTTCAAGGTCAAAGCGGAAAAGGAGATTTTCAAGATTAGCAATAATAGACAATGGTATTATATACACATATAATACATGTCTTCGAGGTATTTCAGACAATCTGACGTCTCTGAAAAAAGTTATACCAGTTTTTCATCTGTCAACTTATATTATTTTATTAATAATGTACCTTTATTATCAATTTTCGTACCATTAGCTTGTTGAGTAAGTGTCATTTGTAGATTTCTAACGGTCGAGAACATCTGTAACCTTTAAGGATTATAATTATTTTTATTAAAGATAAACCATAATTCTTTATTATCAATTATTATTAATTATAAGCTATGAATAAATTTGAAATTTTTTTTTTTTTTTTAATATGGTTTTGTTTGAGTAATGTAACTTTTATTTATAAGAAATAAAAGTTTATTAATTGAAGATTGCATTGGTGTAAAAAAAAGTGTGTGTCATAACTTATTTTTTCGAGATATCAGTCGTAGAAATCAGTCTTAAGAAATTTTTTTCAAAAAAATGCTTAGAACCATATATGTATACAAAAATACTGAGCATAGGAAAAAGATATTAGTATCATTCGAAAGTTATTACTTTAACCTTTCATTTGGTACCAAAATTGTTTTTCTAGGTTCTATACTTTGGATGCTAGGAAGATTTGTTCCGAAAAAATTTTTTCTGATTTTTTCGTCCCCAATTTCGGACTCAAATATCTCGAAATCCCCAAAACCAATTTTGAAAATATTTGGCTCACTAATAGAGTTCAATGTAAGCTTTCATTTGATACTAGTCTCGTTGGTGTATGCCCTGGGCCCAGGCTCCATAGAAAAATGGGTCATCTATTTTAACAGAGTTCAAGTGGATTTAGTGAAAATATTTACAAAGCAAATAAATTTCCATATTGAATTGCACCTACCTACCATTATTTTTCAATTGACAAAATGGAAGACATAAAGATCTTAAATTTAAATAATAGCCTTGAGTTTTCATATTCTATTTTCGTATCTTCGATATAGGTTAAATTTATATAACCTTATATAAACATGTTCAAAAAGATATCTAAATTATTTTAATTTGTTTTTGTTTGCTTAGGCCTTCAAACTAAATATTTATTGTGTATACCCACAACGTTTCGTGATATATTTTGGTTGCTTGTTAATGCGTTAAACAAAATAAAAACAAAATCGATTAGTTTATACCTTCGATAGATACCAAAACTATAATAAATTCAAGTCAATATAAATTGCTTGTAATATTCAAGAAAAGATATTTTCCATAAGCAGCTACCTAATACAAAAACAACAAAATAATCTTCATTTAAATATTCAATAAACAAAAACAAATACAATGATTGATATATATATATTTGCATTATTCAAAGAAACTCTGTTATACCAACATATTTACTCATTCGATTAAATTAATTAATTTTTTTACGATCAATAAAAAAGCTATAAATGATTTTCCTTTTCGATTAATGAATGATTTTCTGAGAATATTTTTGTAAGGGAATTCCAACTTATTACACCAAAATGAAATGAATAAAAGAACGAAATTCAATAAAATATAAACCAATATTAAATGACTTGATCTACAAAAGGTAGCAAATCAAATAAATAAAACCTCATCCTCGGAATAATCTGTTTTTTTTTCAGATTTTTTTTTTTAATTCCTAAAGTAATCAGAATTATACAAAAAATAAGAAGAAAAAGAAACCCGCTGGGAAAAATCCTCAAATTCAATTAGATTTTAACTGCATCATTTCAAAGTCAAATTTGATATTATTCCTTTGTCGATTTTGTGATTTAAATCAGCGGAAAAATTGTTGAAGAAAAAAACTATTAAAACCTCTTTGGGGTTTTTCTTATTCATTTTAATTTTTTGGGACACATGCGATAAAAAAAAAACGAAATTCTATACCAGGCGCCATCCACCAGTGACTTGCCTCATCATCTTTTCTATATCAAGAGATCAATTTTAATGACCCTTTAGCTCATGATGATGGGACATGAGGAAGGAAATAATGAGAAGACTCAAACGATTAATCGACAAACTTTCCAATTAAATTAACTTGATACGATTTTAATATGACAATAGGGCAATAGATTGGAAACCAGGGGCGGACTTTGTTAGATGAGTTTGTGACTTGCATGGAAAGTGAATTTTTTTTAAAGAGCCAGTAGCGATTAGCAAGAAGCAAGTATGCACAAATGCAAGAATGCAAAAATGCAAGTATGCAAGTATGCAAGTATGCAAGTATGCTAGTATGCAAGTACGAAAGCACGCAAGCCAGCAAGTAAGCATGTAAGCATGTAAGCATGTAAGCATGTATGCAAGTAAGCAAGTAAGCAGGTAAGTAAGTAAGCAAGTATGCAAGTATACAAGTATGCAAGTTTGCAATTATGCAAGTATGCAACTTCATGCAAGTATGCAATTATGCAAGTATGCAACTTCATGGAAGTATGCAATTATGCAAGTATGCAAGCACGACACTATGCAAGTATTAATGTACCTACACAGAGAAAAATAGACCACATAAAATAGAACAAAAACAATAAGATTTCTCTATGGTTTTCATCCAAGAAGGAAACCTTATTAAAACAATCGGGTTTTCCTTATTGTTTTAAAATCTGCAAAAAAATAAAAAAAAAGATGACCAGGCTGGGAATCGAACTGGAGACTTCAAATCTTTGGTCGCCCACCTTACCACCTGAACCAACCTGCCATGAAAATATTGATCGCGATTTTTGTTCTAGTGCTAAGTTGCAAAAAAAATCAACTTTTCAGTCAAATTTTAATAAGATTTTCTCTATAAAAATAATAAGAAATCTCCTTAAAAAAACCTTATTAATCGTTGATTTTAATAAGATTTCCTTATGAAATGTATGGACGGTAAAACAATATGGCAATCTGTTAGTTTTTAGCGGGTCATATTTTTCTCTGTGTATGCAAGTAAACAATAATGAAAGTAAGAAAGTAATAAAGTAAGCATGTAAGCAAGTAAGTAAGTAAGCAAGTATGCAAGTATACAAGTATGCAAGTTTGCAATTATGCAAGTATGCAACTTCATGCAAGTATGCAATTATGCAAGTATGCAACTTCATGGAAGTATGCAATGATGCAAGTATGCAAGCACGACACTATGCAAGTATTAATGTACCTATGCAAGTAAACAATAATGAAAGTAAGAAAGTAATAAAGTAAGCATGTAAGCAAGTAAGTAAGTAAGCAAGTATGCAAGTATACAAGTATGCAAGTTTGCAATTATGCAAGTATGCAAGTATGCTAGTATGCAAGTACGAAAGCACGCAAGCCAGCAAGTAAGCATGTAAGCATGTATGCAAGTAAGCAAGTAAGCAAGTAAGTAAGTAAGCAAGTATGCAAGTATACAAGTATGCAAGTTTGCAATTATGCAAGTATGCAAGTATGCTAGTATGCAAGTATGCAAGTTTATGTAAGTAGGCAAGTATGGAAATATACAAATACATATGCAACTATGTATGTAGGTATGCAAGACTGCAAGAATTTAAGAACCTACATGAAAGTATGTAGGTATGCAAGTATGCAAGAACGCAATTATACACAAAGTTTCAAGTGCTTTTTTGCAAATGAAAAAGAGGAAGTGGTAAGTGGCAATTGGCAAACTTGAAGTGGAAAGTAGCAAACTGCAAAGTTAATAGAAAAAATTACTGGAATGGCGCCCGGGCAGAGCCTACGGAAAAAAATAAAAAGTGTTTCGAATTTATTTTCACAAATAAGTTATAACTTAAAATTACCTATGATTAATTGACGCATTTTTTTTGTATTGACCGAATCCTACCCTGACCATGGCGGCAGCAGCTGATAACTTCAAGAAGAAGAAAAAAAGGTTTGAAAGGTTGAATATACCTTTTTTTTTTGTTATGTCTTTGTCGCCATCCATCGGTCGGTCGGGTCGATATAGGAAATCCACACTTTACCAATACTTTGAGGTCTAATAAAAACGACAAATTAATTTCCCAAAAATTTGATCTTGTTTTTGAGTTTTAATTGCCTGCTGCAGATTAGGTTTTATTTGTTTCCTCGTCTTGATTTTTATCCCGTCTATCGCTGTCATTCATATTCAACTGAAATTGAATATAATTCGACTTGTCATCGTCATAAAATCACATTTTCCTATGGTTCTATCTTTCTTCCTTTGGATTTTTTTATATTTTATTTTGAAGTATTCAAAAATTAGATCAATTTTATTCGAAAAGTTTGTTTTAAGTAAGAGCTCACTTAACCTCGAATTCTATCTTTCTCTTTTCCCTCTACAGAAACTACATTAAAATATTTTTTTTTCATATTTATTTTGAAACTTGGATAGGATATAACACTGTTTGGCGTCCTGGGTCTATTTCTATATGGAGGCTCTTGGTGATGGTACTAGGTTTTGGTATAGTAGAGATGAAGCGTTCTCTAGGGCAACTTCATAAATACCACAATCCGCATACAAAAGCTTCCAAGAGGCTACGAGATGGGAGTGAAAAAAACATGCGGCGCGGTATCATAGAGAGCATAGCTGTGGTAGTGGCAGAGCGCATTATAGACAGGACCAAAAATACAGTGAAAAAAAAATTAGTCTGGGAATGTTGGGAAAAAGTTGCATCCAGAGCTCTTGGTTGATGCTGATGGTGATAGTGCGGTGTGCAAGAGTGCAAGCGGCATCTGCTGGAGTCCATCCATCACTGCAAAAAACAGAGATATAGTGGAACAAATTCAGTTTTGTTAACAGAACTATGCGCGATTCTTGGGAAAATTTATGAGAGTATCTCAATATGAATTATATTCAAAAGTTTGTTTTTTGAAAGTTTTTTTTTTTTTTTTTCAATTTTATTTTTGTGTTTAAGTTTGCATTTGGTGAGAATTCATGGAATGAGAAACAGATCAGAATTTTGGTGGTGGCGGATAGCGGAAGTACCTACTACGAAACTCAAGTGAGTGCAAGGATGCATACGAGAAAGAATTTAGAAGGATTTTGAGGTGAAAATTGGGTGAGCTTTGCTAGGTGATTTGCAAACAAAAATATAATGTGGTATGAATTTATATTTATTTTGAAGGTATAATCAGATTTGGTGCGGATTTTCGGTGTAATCGGATTTCATTAAAGGTATTCAAAATGAGATTTAGTCAAGGAGGTACAGTATGTTGGAATAAAGCGGGATACAACATGGCTTAAAATGCTTAAGCTAAAAACAATAGCTAATCCGCAAAACTTTTCTGTGTAATTCTGTAAGTTTTGTAGAATGTTTTAAAATATCATAGTAAAACTAAGCTTTTCGATTGCAACTTAAGAGTTAACCGACTGGATAACTGCGGAAGCTAGTAAATAATTAGGTAAATGAGTTTTGGTTTTTTTTTTTTTAGCCCAGTTTTTCTTAATAGTTTTTCTGGTATAACCTTAGTTGAAATAGGTACTTAATCAGATTTTATATAGCGAAAATATATCTTTGCCTAAGTTCTTCGGCTTCTTTCTTGTTTAATTAAGTCGTAACTCTGTAAGTCTACGCCTTAAATAGCTAGTTAACTTTGAATTTCGGTGTTGATGATTTTTTTTAAATCAAAGTAACTATAAATATAGATTTTTGGGGAAACCGACGAAGTTACGAATACCAGAGTTACGGGCGACAGAGTTACGAGCGTCAAAGTTACGCTAAACCGAAGTTACGAAAAACTAAAGTTACGAATTCTAAAGTTATATTAAGCTATGATATGTGATTTTTTGGGTTGGCAACAATTGCGAGGAACGACATGGAATTATGGAAATACAAACAAGAGATTAATATTTTTCTCATTGGTCAGAACTAAATGAGTAAAGCGAAAATGGGTGTTATTTAATCTTGTAAAATTTTGATTGGATAGGTATAGATATACATACAATACATATATGGTTTTGTTTTTGTGAGAAGATCGCAAAAACGTTGAAATAGAAAAAAAAACATGAGTATACATATGTAAGTTTGGGGGACATAATTGAATTTAACTTCTTATTTGTCCAACTAATATTGCAAATA
Source organism: Episyrphus balteatus (assembly GCF_945859705.1). NCBI lineage: Eukaryota > Metazoa > Arthropoda > Insecta > Diptera > Syrphidae > Episyrphus > Episyrphus balteatus. The sequence continues at coordinate 128,306,376 of NC_079135.1, read as the reverse complement.
CGTATTTTTTTTTCTATTAATTAATATAATTATTCATAGAGTATTTTGTAATACCCACTTTGTTATTATTTATATTAAAATAATAACCAAACCACCCCTTTTTTTACAGACGTTATTTTGGTGTGGTGAACTGTTGTTGAAATTGTTGCCAACCCAAAAATCACATGTCATAGCTTAACATAACTTTAGAATTCGTAACTCTAGCTTTTCGTAACTTCGGTTTCGCGTAACTTTGACGGCCGTAACTCTGTCGCGCGTAACTCTGTTATTCGTAACTCCGTTACCATTTCAGATTTTTGTATATGATTTTATCTGCGTTATACAGTTCACAGTCACTTACTGAACCTAACATGGAATCTTATAAAAAAGTTCCTCCCTATCATAGGCTTGCACTTTTGACCTTCCCAGATAGTTTTTAAAAGTGCAATAATTAATTAGGGTTAATAGAGTTAAATTTCTATATTAAAAAATTAGTTATTTTCTAAACGGTAAGTCGTTGAAAGTTGAATTTTTTTTATCGATAGATATATTTGTTAGAAATGGCAAAAATATTGAAAAAAAAAACTTAAAAAAATGCAATACTGAGTAATGAACGGTTTTTTTTAAACAATCCAAAAGGTAAACCTTAGACAAAATGGTTTTAATAGAGACAATTTTTTTCTTAAGAAACTTTAGATATACTAATGAAAAGATAATACCCGGATACGGCTTTTATGGGAGCCTTAGCTTTTCAATTCTGAGTTTTTGGGAAACCCCTATACTTCTGAGGAGTATTATTGAGAGTTTTTTCTTATTTTTAGGAATTATTGAAAACTTGCAAAAAATTTGAAACTTGGAACTTTTAACCTAGAAAGGGGAAAAACTTTTTTTTTGCCCCAAAGTTTTTGACTGTGTTCAATTGTTTTTTTTTTTTTTTTTAAGATATACAAATATAATTTAAAGGAAAGATAGATAATAATAAGGACTTATTATCACATATTTTTGAGATAATGGTAAAACGGAATATCATTTTAAATAAAGCTCATACAAATTTACAAATTGCATTCAATAAAACTTGAGCTCTTTTTGCAAATGTTGTACAGACTTGATTAAGATGATTTTTCAGCTGAAATTATAAGCCTTTAGGTAGTCTACAATTTTTAGTTAGTTTGTCTTGTAAAAACAGAAACAAAATATTGTGCTGGAATATAATTTCATTCCTCATAAAAAAAAACTAGGCTTTCAGATGGTATAATTTTTTCGTAAATTTTTCATTTAAAAATTATATACCTAATCATTTTTATCAAAAAAACAAAACCGATTTCCATGGAACAAACATGGGTTTTATGGATTTTCTGATAGTTTTTATAGCCAGAACTGAACGAAATTGAAATAGGACAACACTGCAAGCACCAGCTTTCCAAGAATTAACAAAACTGGTTCACTCAGTCCAAAGTTATGAGGTTACAAACATAAAAAAAAAAAGAGTGTGTGTACACATGTACACGCGACTGAAGTTATACTTCTCATTCAGTTTTATGTAAATGAATTTCATTTGATATTTTTAATTTCTATATTAAGTAATTAATCCCCACTTATTTTTTTTACATTTTTATCAAGTGAACAATAAATTAATTCTTTCATCCTCCTTGCGTCCATGTAGTTTTCAATTTATTCTGTGCAATTTACACATGTTGTGCGGTTCAGAACGTACGGTATACGCTTAACGACTTTTTTCAAAATTCCGAGAAAATCGGTTTTGAAAGTTGGGGTACATTTTTTTTTCGAAAAATCCCCGAATCTTTAAACGCTCCTGGAAGCTAAACCGCTTTAGAGCAATTTTTGGGAGTGATGCCAAATGATAGCTTGTGTCATGGGCCTACGCTTTGCACATTATCAGATTTTTAAAAAATCGCCTTCCATGTTAAACCGCCACATCATGCCTATTTTTTCAGAATCGTGCCTATTTTTTTTTTACTTTTAAGTTCTCCCGGTTTGAGAACGCCTGGACCTACAGGGATGGGAATTGTACCCAAATGTAGGTTAAGGTCCCCGCTACCTTTTGGCATCAAAAAATTTTATTTTCATTTTCTTCAAAATTCCGCGATATAGTCGTTGGAACGCTTTGATCTAGAGACAGGGGAGTGGTGACATATGAAAGCTTATATTCTCAGCTAGCCGATAGTGGTATAATCCGGTTTTTCGATTTTTTTCAAAATTCCGAGAAAATCGCGTTTGAAAGTTGGGGTAAATTTTTTTTTCGAAAAATCCCCGAATCTTTGAACGCTCCTGGAAATTAAACCGCTTGAGAGCAATTTTTGGGAGTGATGCCAAATGATAGCTTGTGTCATGGGCCTACGCTTTGCACATTATCAGATTTTTAAAAAATCGCCTTCCATGTTAAACCGCCACATCATGCCTATTTTTTCAGAATCGTGCCTATTTTTTTTTTACTTTTAAGTTCTCCCGGTTTGAGAACGCGTAGACCTACAGGAATGAGAGTTGTACCCAAATGTAGGTTAGAGTCCCCGCTACCTTTTGGCATCAAAAAATTTTTTTTTCATTTTCTTCAAAATTCCGAGATATAGGCGTTGGAAGTTGGGGCGCTCACTTTCAGCTCAGCTCAAATGAGATAAGCTATGGTACCTAGCTCAAATTTGAGCTGAGCTGTGAGCTGAGCTGAAATGTGAGCTTTTTGCAACCCTGGCAACTTGCCACATGGAAATTACCACATGCAACTTGCCACATGCAACTTGCTACACGCAACTTGCCACATACAACTTGCCACATACGACTTGCCACATGCAACTTGCCACATAAAACATGTAACTTGCAACGTGTTGTGTGTTTTATGTTTGCCGTACTGCGGCGTACTACATTTTTAAATACTAAAGTACTGCCTACTCTAAAGGTGAAACGACAGCCCTGCTACCCAGGGTGATCGCGTCATAATCCCTTTGACATTCTTGTCAAAAGTAAATTTTCATACCCACCCTCCCATAAGAAGTATAACTTCAAAAATACAGACGAGTTGAATACCTCCTCCTTTTTGGAAGTCGGTAAAAAGAAGGTTCTCTTGGCTTCAAAAAATCTTTCCTTTACTACAAAGCGTATAAATATAAATAAAGTCTTAATCTCTAGTTTAAATTACGTATGAGATGGTATTATTATTTTTTATCTTATATATTTTTTATGCATATAAAAAAGTTGATAAAAAATTTTTAATTTTCAATTAAATCCCTCCCTTGTATTATACAAATGGCATAAAATTATCGACAACCATTTTATTTCAAAACGCATTGCTTCGCGTATCAGACTATCCTGTCGAGTATACCAAGTTGTCAAACTTTGTGAAATTTAATAAAAAGAAAAAGTTCTGCAAAGAATAAAAAAAAAATATTCTCAAAGTTTTCATCATCTATCTTTATATTTATCCAAAATATCGATAACATTTTGATAGTTTGAAATTATTTTACTTCACAATTCGGTAAAACTTTAAAAGTTGGTTGAAATTTTTAAAATTGGCAAATATCTTATGAATTATTTAAGAACAAACTATGTATTTTTAACTTTTTTCTAAACAATACCTATTTAGCCAGTTAATAAGTGAAATATTTCAAAACTACCTGTAATTTATCGATATTTTATATGGAAACATTGAAAAACTTTTAAGCCCTTGAAATTTAAAATTCTGAAAATCTGAGAGACTCACTGCTGCTGATGTTAGACGTTGATATTTGGAACATATGAATAAAAATACATTTTAATAAAACCAGTTATTTATTAGGCTAAATTTTGAATAAAATATTGAAATAAAAAAACTTTCCAGAATTATTTAAAGTAGTTATTCATTCCTGATTTTCTTCAAGACCTTCTTGCATACAAAATTGAATTATAATTGTCAAATAAGTTGTAACAATTGAAAAAAATGTCAAACACAGTCCGTTGTTGATTTCAAATAAACCAAAAATATCAAAAGATAAAGTTTGAAGTTTAAGTTGATTCAAAAATAGGTCAACCTGTAAAAAAAAGTTAAATTTTACTTATATAAAGTATGCTGATAATTTTTGAAATTTCTTACACTTCTGTCCAATCGACTCTCGGTGTCAAAACAAAGATATTCCCAGTTGAGTTGTTGTGGCATTTCGGAACGTTTCATTACCAAATCGATTACCATAATAAAAATAACACATTCTGATATATAGAAAACAATTAATATCAAAAGTGACCATGAAATTGTACCGACTGTTATGAACGCCACCAACATGTATTCTATGTTTGATATAATTAAGACCATTTTGAGACAGAACATTATCAACAAATTGCTACTAAACATTTTGTGAAATATTTTTGATAATTTGAAAATTTGCGAATAAAGTACTGCACATTTGTCTAATTTTTCGGACAATTCATTTAGCACTTGTTTCCTTTGGATTTTTGAAAATTTTATGACTTGATCACTCTCAATCTGTTTTACAGTCTTGGTCAAGTAAGTGCCAATATTGTAATACATTCCAGAGGCAATGAGATAACCAAATATCAAGAAATCCAATGTTACACGAGTTCCAAAAAGCGCCATATATCTCAATAAGAATAAAATCAGTCTGAAAAAATCAGATTCCATTCCCAAGTGAAAATGAGGTTGGGAAAGAAAATTAAAGCAAAATGTTATCACTGCATGCAAGTTATTTAGAATACGATTCACAGCTATAAACACAAATTCTGGCCCAAAAATATTTCGGTTTCCAGTGATTTTTGAAATACTCTTCAATATTTCAATTGATTGATTAATGAAATTAATAAACATTTTACGTCGCTGAAATTGAATTGATGTGAAGATAATAGTTAAAGATATAGCCATTGACGATATTGCAATTGTTAAAGTGATGTAATATATATTTTTTTGATATTTAAAACCATTGAAAATTATGAAAATATGTCCTGTAATACACAATAATCGATAAAATATTGAGAAGATTAACTTTCTTTTAGAAAATTCAACTCGAAAAGTATCTTTGTCATTGTTAAAAGTTATAAAAAGTAGTCCAAAAATATTGCCATAATTGTACATGACTTTGAATATGAAATTATTATTCACACGTTTACGAAGTATATTAAACACCATTATAAAAATAACTAAGAGAAAATGTTGGAAATAGGAATTAGAATTAAGGTTCTTACTTAATTAGTTTAAAGTAGCTTCGATTGTAATCGAAAATGAGGTAATTTTTTATTTATATCTCTACATCCTGTTAATAGAGTTAATATTACACTGGTATACAAATTTTGACTTTTAAAAAGTGTATTCCCTATGTAAAGTTCAGTTCTGCATACAAAAACTACACTAGGGAACAACAAAAGTTCGTGATTTTTTTTGGGTGATTTTTGATAGGCTGTATCTCAGTCAAAAACAATCTTATAATGACTAAACAAAAAGCATGTAAACGCTACATTTATCTTGTTTTAGGATTTAAGTTTATGTTTATGTTTTTGATAAAATGATTATTATTTTTAGAAAGGTTATTTATTTGGCTTCAAGATTCTTTTTGTTTCAAACCTCTACGATTTTTTTTAGACTGCAATATAAGTCATCAAACCAAAAACCATATTTCTGACTTTAGCTATCAACATTTCAACAACGAATCACTTTACAAAAAATTCAAGGACATATTTTAAAACTTTATTCATTTCTCTAAAAAGAAATTAAGTTTGTTTTTGTTAAAATTTGTTTCTTATTTTTGTGATCAGTTTAGATAAAAAAAACATTTTTACGTTTTTTTTAGAAAATGTACTGCTATTTTATATCACTTTTTTATGAACATTTTATTAATAAATATCATTAAAATTTTAGATAAACCAAGGAAAAATTAATATTTTACAAAAAAAGTTGAATTATGAAAAAATAAATTGCATGACTGGGGTCGCACGTACTTGCTCTTATAGTAAAAGTTACTCTAATGTTAAAGCTTTTCATTGAACAAAATAAGGTATATGATATTTTCACGGAAATTCATAAGTGAAAAAAAAAATAAAATCTTTTTTTTATAAATAATGAAATACCGTTTTAAATGATCTTTTACAAAAAACTAAGTAGGTATGCCATTTTATTTCTTGTATAAAAAGGAATTTTTAGAAAATTTTTTTTCGAAAATCGTTAGAGCCGTTTTTTAAAAAAATAATTTTTTTTATATATACAAAATTTCTAACATTTAAAAAAAAAAAATTTGGTATGCCATTTTGAAGAAATAAAAAATTTACACATAAAAACGGAATTTCAAAATTTTTTACCAACCCGTTTCCAAAAAACTGATTTTTCAAAAAAAAATTTTGAAATATTTTTTAAAAATTCAAAAATGTGTTTTTTGAAAAATTAAAAATTTTTTTAAATAACGATATCTTAAACGTTTCTGTACAAACATTTTGGTCGAAATATGTTTTGTCGTTTACGAGAAATTCATATGCAAATCAAAAAAACCATTCTATGGCAGGTACCGTTAATAACGGTTCAAAAAATATTTTTTTTATTTCCAAAGGAAGCTTTTATGTGTTACACTACACACAAAAATTTTAGTCAAAATCGTTAGAGCCGTTTTTGAAAAAAATTAACTTTTCTATTTCCGTTATATGAAAGGTACCGTTAGTTTTGGTCCTAAAAAAAAATTTCAATTTGTCCTCTAGGGAATCACCCAAAACTGTTAACTACCAAGTTTGAAGGAAATCGCTCCATTAGTTTAGGTGGTAGCTCGAGGTACACACAGACAGACAGACAGACGGACAGACAGACAGACAGACAGAATTGCCGGACCCACTTTTTTGGCATTCTTCATCATCGTAATGTCATGTAAAATTGTTATCTCGAGTTCGATTTTTTTTACGAATCCTAAACTTGCCCTATAGTTACGGTGACCATATTTCTAGGAGCGGAACCCGGGACAGATAAAAATTCTTTGGATCATTTTGAAAAAAAAAAAAAAAAAAAAAAATAATAATAAAAAGAGTTTTCATAATTTTTCCTAATTTTGGTATCAAGATTTCTTAAAGTATTTTATGCGAACATTTTCGTTTGTTCACAGTCATTTTTTTTTTAATCAAGTATTATTCCATAAAAAAAATCTTTGATTAAAAAATAATCGAGTGTGAACAAACCGGTGCTAGTCGTTTACGAGGAAATCAGTAATTAAGAAAACGGTACCTACTGTTAAATAAATTCTAAAAATAACATTTTTTTTTATTTTAAATGATTTTGAAATTTTGTCATATTTAATTCAACTTTTAAAATGTCCTTGTTTTGAAATTTAGCTGGGTTCTTTCCCCTTTCATATTATATTCATTATTCGAAAAAAAATTTTCTGGTGCAGCTTTTTAACCTGACAAACCACAAGCTGGAACTAAATAATTGACGAAAAATGTTTAAAAACTAATACTTTTATTCAAAAAATAAAAAAACTTTTGTTTTCCAACCACTGTTTTCTTGTTTTCCGTGCAAAGTATTTAAAATTTTGAATACACAAATAAGAGAATTTTGAAATACGGGACATTCACGGGACAAATTACAAAATACGGGACACTTATACGTCCCGGGTTTATTAAATAAAAACCCGGGACAAACTATAGAAATACGGGACAGTCCCGGGTAAACCGGGACGGATGGTCACCGTACCTATAGTACATAGTATAGTACAGGTAGGTACTATTTTTTGGATATTTTTCCTAATGTTGAAATTTTATAATTTTTCTTTGGTTTATCTAAGGTTTAAGTTATATTTATTATTAAAATGTTCAAATAAACTCAAAAGAATTTGATTTTCTTCATAAAAAAGTGATTTGAAGTAAATTATTTAGGGCTGCAGGAATATGGAAGGTATTTTATTTCATTTCAAAAATGCAAAGCCTCACAACAGAAAAACTGTTTGATAAATGAATCTGTAACCCTGCAGTATGATTTGCAGGTATCATAAGCTTCAATAATTAAGGCTCAGCTTAATCTTATCACCAATATATACCAAAATAGCGGTACATTTTCTAAAAAAAACCGTAAAAATTATAGATTTTCTAAACTATAGGTAAGTTAAGGGCAGCTGAAATAAAGATGCTTCGAATAACAGATGGAGTTACAAAAGCTTGAATGAAATAGAAGTTCGAAAACCCGAGGAAGCCTTAAGTTAAAAATACCATCTATCAAAAAAATAGAAAACTACCAACGCAGTTAGTATTACCATGGTGAAAGGACTGATTCTGAGAACTTCGTCCAAAAAAGCAACATCATTATAACGTTCTAATACGACCGCGAAGTTAGGATAAAGGTTGGCCTAAAAACTTGTAGTAAAAACTTCAGATTCAAGACCTCAAAAAACATACCATAAAAAGAGTTATTCCAGACTTTTCCACTTTTAACTGAGTTTGAATATTTACCTACAGTTTGACTGGAGTAGCTGAGTTCCACTTTTAAATTACACTGGTCGGCAAAAAAACAAAAAAAGTCGGGTGGTTTTAATTAACTTGAGTGTGCTGAATTCAAAACTGTTTACAGATTTATTCCATGACGTTCAGTTTTTGAGCTCTACTCATCACTTTTTTTCTCTATAAAGTCTCAAAAACTAATTTTGATTTAAATGCTTTTTGATATTTGGTCTAAAATATATATTTTTCCGTATTATTTTGCTTTTGTGACTGAAATTTACTTCAAATCTGCTTCAAAAAAACATTAGTTACGTCTCGACTGAAAATTTAAAGTATCTTATGTCAATTTTGATGATTTTTCAGGAAAGCAAAAAAACACCTGGGCACGTTCAGGAAATATTAGGGACTAGATATTTAGGCAACGTCATTTTCTGAACGGAAATTTGAGCAAATTGACTAAATTAGTTTGGATTAGATGCTATTGTCAAATTTCGAAATTTATTTAAGAATTTTACCGGTCGCATGGGTAAGACACCAAATTTCACTTAACTGTAATGAATAAATAAAATTAATTATAACCGATAATGCACTTTTTAGTTGTTCTTCGCACAAATAAATTTAATTTTGCTAAATTAATTCTTTAATTAAAAACAATCTGCTGTCATGTTGACAAAAAAAACTTTCCTAAATGTTTAGGGAAAATTTTCTTGCCTAACTTTCCAGTCAGCTTTCCAACAAAATAACCTAAATTGGAAGGATTTTTTTTTGACAGCTGACCAATCAGAGACCGAGAAATTACCTAAATATTTAGTCCCTAACGTTTCTGAACCTGCCCATTCTTTCAAGTGTAGATTTATTTGTATAAAACATTTAGATGTCAAATTTTGTGATCTTTTTTATTAAATTTATTTCAAAAAGATATTTTTAATAATTTTCCCGTTATAAGGAAAAATATGACTTAACCCTCTACTGCATACGAAGCCAAATATGGTTTTGTCTGTTTGTATGCACTTTTCTCTTCTCTGTCACAAAAAAATGGTAAAGATTAAATACAATCCTCTTCTTTGTGTTTCTGAGAACCCATAGAGATAGTTTTTTCGTGTGTCCGACACAAAATAAAGGTGTATTTTATGATCACAGGTGAGTCGATCAGTCGTGTGCATTGAAATCGAAAGTGTAGAATATATTCATACTTTAAGTGTTAATTACTGCGTTTGTTTGGAAAGAAAAGTGGAATTAAAAATTTATTTCTGATCGATTGTCTTATTATGTATGCTATGAACCAATTTTTATTAAAAAAAAATGATTGGCCTGGTCTTGGGAGGGCAAAAAGTACGGAAGCCATATTTGGCTTCGTATGCATTAAGGCGTTTTAAATCTACAAAATTTGTTAAATTTTTTTGTTGTAAATTTTGTTCCTTTACATTTTTACTTTGCTTGGAAGCTATGTTTTACTTCAGAAATGGAGCCCCTTCGCTTTTAGAGACATTTTTTTAATGTTAACCCCATTTCCAAGGGCGTAACCACAAAAAATTTAGGTGGAGGGAGGCTCACCTATAATATTTTTCAATCATTTTATTACTTTTTAGTTTTTTTAAGATCTGGGAGTGGGTGAAAATGTTGGAGCAAGACTTACTTCGACAGTGGAAAGAATGTGAACCAGAAAAAATATATGTAACTTAAAAAACAAATTGCTTTTCTCGGTTCCATGGCTTAAAATGAGCCAAATTTGAAGTAATTCTTAACCTTTTGTAATGCAATGTATTTATTTTACTTTATTTTGTTTTTAAATGATAAATATTTATCTTTTTATAATTTTAATTTTATTCTTTACCTAATCTGAATAAATAAAATTAGTAAAATTTCTTACCCCTTAATGCATACGAAGCCAAATTTGGCTTATAAGCAAATTTTTTAAATTAATTAATTTAAACAAATTTTTTTAATGTAAACCGTTTTGAAACAACCCAAAGAACCCATGTAAAGCATTTTTTAATTTTTTCGTCCGCTAATATTAATTCATGCAGTAGAGGGTTAACGGTGATGTAATTCGACGTCAAAAGTCGCGTTTTTGACCTGTTTATATTCAAATATTCAAAAAAAGTCAGAAAATGTGACGTGCCAGTGAAATTTTGACTTCGGATTCAGAATCAGCACATACAAATCCTTTAGAAAAGTATGGTTTGGTTCAAGCTCTATTTTCAGTGCCGACCAGTGTTATCAATGCTGTGTTTTCAGCGTTTGCTTATTTATTAACTCCCGGCTAAGTATACCTAATACTATAATCCCAAAATACGTAAACTATAATACATTTTGTTAAGTTTCCATCCCCAATTAATTTTATAGAAACCAAAATCTTTGATTTACCTCCCAACATCATAACATTCCCTTCAAAACAAATATCCATTCAAAGTCATAAAATTAGCATAAAATCAAACTTACACCACAAAATATAATTAAATAAATCGCGCAGCCCACCATGATTCATAAGAGCATCACTCAAGTTTTGCTTCACACAAAAATAGAATATCCTTCTACCTCCATTTCTTTTTTTCTGTTCTTGTTGTTGTTGTTGTTGTTGTTGTTTGCACTTCTCATGACTAAACATGAACACAAATTGACAGAATCGTTTGCAATCAGAAATCCTCATCTAATCCTTTATATGGTAAAAGAGTGCCCAGAGTTGTCTCCATTTAATATGCAAATTTTTATATACACACACTATCTGGGAGAGAGAATAACAACAACAAACTACTCCTACCATGAGTCACTGGGATTTTGTGTACACAGGACACACCTAAACAAAACACCGTCGTCGTTGTCGTTGTAGTCAACAGAAAAACTCTTTACAATTAATTCAACAGCTCTCGCTTGTATCTCGTTCATTCAACACACAGAGATATGCCAGCTTCCGACCAAGTTTACTTAAAAAAACCTTTTTCCTCCAACAACAACAACAAAAACAAAAAACTCCAAAAGAACATCTCGCGTCAATCGCTCTGATTAGTGAACACACATCACGTAGGTGCTAAAGGACAACATCGTTGCGCCCAAACGACTTAATGCGCTTACAAGGGTCTCCCCAGAGATCCAATGCCACATCCGTCCTAAGCTGACTGGCTCTTCTAATGCATCTTTACCTCCTCACGTCACACAGATCTCCATCGGTTGCATGCTTCACTTGAGACCCTATAACGCGTGGGCATCATCGCCATCGCACCGGAGAGCAACCAATTGATTGCGATTTTGTTTGCATAACAAATGTTCGCAATCGAAACGAAGGTGCGGAACATAACACCCAACGCAAAGTGTTCCTCCTCCACCTCCACCAAGTAAGTCCTTTATCTCCCTATCCTATCCAAGCCCATAGTTCCTTTTCTGGCTCTGAACTTCCAATAATAGTTTTCTGTCTGTTCTGTGCTGTATGCTTTAATCTGGCGATTGAGATTGAGACGTCTTGTGTTCCGAAGGCAACTCCTCTTGCTGCTTCTGCTGTTGTTGGTACTATGGCTTCCAAATCGGAAGAGAGATGGATTGTTGGCAACCTTATTGTTGAAGTTGGATAAATGGTGCACAATTTTCCTATATAGCTAGATGAGGAAGCAAATGTGCCATGTGTGTGGTTGAATGGTGCGATTGTGGTGTCGTCGGGTTGTATGGATTGTCAAGTCGGAGGAACTATAGAGAGACAGAGGACAGAACCAAAAAATGCGGGCAACCGCATTCGAATTCGTCTTATCTAAATAATTGTTCGGACTTGAGTGCGATATATATAATATAGTAGAGGAACCGGAAATACCGCACATATAGATAGTGTCATTTTTCTTTTTTCTCTATTTTTCTGTGCGATGGCTTTTGAGTGTCTTTTCTTTTTTTGTGATACCTAAAAGTTTATATATTTTATTTGGCTAACAACCAACCCTATAAAACTGTGTTGTGTGGTAATTTTGGGTTAACTTTTTTTTGTTTTTTCACAAACTTTTAGGGTAAATCAACTAGATTGTTGGATTTTGCTCACAGAGAAAATTTAATGAAAATGCATAATAATCTGCCTCAGAATTATTTTTAATAGCATGAATTTATTATTCCTGTTTGACATTGTTTTGACTTTCTTTCGTTTTGTTTTTTTGTTTTTTTAATTTACCTTTTTCATGTTGGAAATTATTTACCTTATATTAGCAGGTTCCAGTTTTATTTGTTAGGAAATTACCACACCGGAATGGGTACCTACTTGTATGAAAAAATTCCAAAGCCAATTACAGAATTTACTACTGTCTCTTCGAAAAAAAACATCCTTTCCCCTCAAATTATTTTATGAAATAGGTACTCTTTATTCCTGGTTTATATCCCAAATGCAACGTTTTTACCAAATTTCACTACGATGACTCATCAATTTTGTTTTCAATCAAAAAAACACCCTTTTAACCCTGATATTCTCATAGACAATTCAAATTATTACTTCCATTCATAAAAGTAACAGATTTGCTGAATTTCTTGCACTAGGCCCACATTGTCACTACAACAACAAAAAAAAATCTTGTAGAGTTATTTCATTTGTAATTTATATGCCAAACAAAACATTTTTTTTAATAAAGCTCGTAGAGGTACCATTTATTCGACTTATGACGAATTTTACTTATTTCCGAAAAAAAAACACCTTTTCACCTTAAATATTTTTAAATGCAGCTTAGATTCTTGGTTTCTATTTATAAATGAAACATTTCTAATAAATTTCATTAGGGTGATATTTTTGTCCGAGTTTATGTGGTACTAATTCTTAGTTTCATCATTTCTTAAAAAAAAAAACACCCTTTCACTTAAGATAATTTTTTAGACTCTTAAGAAGCTTAGTTCTTATATACCTACAGGGTGTCAAGTAAAGCCTGAAATGGCTGATAGCTACACTCATGACTGCTCCAAAACCAAATAGAATTTTTTTTTTCGCAATCAGTTAAGAAAGTAGGTATTAGATTTTTTTCGTTCAGTGTATTTTAATCTTCATCATCTTACGTTTTCGTTCACCATAACCTTTTTTTTTATAATTTTCTACAATAATTGCTTCAATATACAAGAATTTAAAAGTTTTCATAACTTTTGCACCTCCTTTTTTTTTAATTTAAAATTTGTTTTTCGGTGCAAAATGTAAAAAAATATGAAATTATTTAAAACTTGTGGTGTACAAAAATCTATGGAAACCGAGGTGACCAACTTTTTTAAAAACATGTGGCTACAACAAAATAATTTAACTTTTCTTTTAAATGCAAAGTAGAAGTTAGAGTTAAAGTTGCTTAAATTTTTAAGACTTTTTATATAGAAATTAAGAAAAAAAAAAAATAAAATTCATTTAAAAAAAAAAATAAAATAAAATCTGAAATCAAATTGCCCTCCAAAACAAGTATGCAGTTTTAATTGATGTATTAAGGTGAATTTTTAGAAAAAAAAATTTCAAAATCATTAGAGCCGTTTTTTTAAAATACTAAATTTTTATATATAATTTTTTGGAAAAAAGTTTTTAAATAAAATTGGTATGCCATTTTGTAGAAATCACTAATCAACATCTAAAAACAAAATTTCCAAAAAATTCAATGTCCCGTTTTCGAAAATTTGATTTTTCAAAAAAAAAATTAAAATTTTTTTTTTAAATCCAAAAATTATTTTTTTGGAAATTTGTTTTTCGGTTTATATTTAAATTGTATAAATGCTTCTTCACAAAAAGTTTCGTTGAAATCGAACAAGCACTTTCGGAGATAATCGGATTTGAAAAAAAAAAAAAAAAAAACGGTTCTATGGCAGGTACCGTTAATAATGATTTTCAAAAAAAAAATTTTTTATAAGAAGATAGACCTTGTCTTAAAACTTACATTTGAATTTTTTAAACAAAATCGTTGGAGCCGTTTTTGAGCAATTTCAATTTTACTAAAATCGTTATATGACAAGTACTGTTATTTTTGGTCCAAAAAAATTAATTCCAAAAACCCCTCTGGAGATTCGCCAAATAATGCTACATATCAAGTTTGACATCAGTCATTCCATTCGTTTAGGCTGTAGCTTCGTTTACAGACAGACAGACAGACGGACTTCCGGGACCCACTTTTTTGGCATTCTCTATCATCGTAGTGTCATGAAAAAATGCTATCTCTACTTTTTTTTTGTACGAATGCATAACTTGGTATAATAGTACCTATACCTGACATTTTCTATACTATTCCCCATTGAAGTACCTACGTAGGATTTTTTTAGATATATAAAAATTTAACGATTTTATTGTTCTTTTTTCCCATTCTTTAATCCCATTTCTGTAAATAATTTTATAAATCACGAAAATAAAAAAAATATGATCATGCGGGGGATCGAGCTGAAGACTTCAACTTTATAGTCGCACACTTTATCACCTGGAACCAACTCAATAAAACAATTCAATGAGTAAATCTGTTAGTTTTTTGGTTTATTCAAATTAAGGCCTTTAAGCTGATAGAAAAGCCCTTCCAAGCAATTATTGAAGACGTTGAAAGGGGCCTACGGATACGCCCTCTTTTACTAAACTCATATTTATATATGAAATTACTTTAAGGACACACCAGATATCTATCACCTAAAACGTTTTCACTTACTGGATGTGATGAGAAACGAAAAGTTTTCGAGTTTTCATCACATAAGTAAAAAAAAAAATGTTAACTGATTTGATGAAAAGTTGTTTGTGACTTGACCTCTTTTTTGCGAATTTGGTTTATGCTTTTTCATGGCGCTAGAACTTTTTTCGGTCTCACTATTTTATGGAGAATTATATATGAAATTGATGTAGAATTTTCCGAGGAATTCGAATACTGTATTCACAATTCCAAAAAGAATGTATTTTCACCCTTATAAAGACACTTTTCTGTGACCACTTTTCATTTTTGTCCTGCCAAATTCGCACCCGTGTGGTTTAAAACCCTTTTTGTATCATTATGATCATGATTTATTTTTAATTTATACAAAAACTCTCGATTTTGAAAAGAATTTGTAATAGTTACAGGTTACTCTAGGTATTTCTTTTAATTGAATTTTTGGTAACCAGCCGTTTTCTTCATAAGAAATAATTGCACTTAAAGTGGCAAATTGAGCGTGCTGCTAAGAACCAAATCACACCCAAGAAAGGACACTCAAAAATCAAATTGTCCTAGAAGAAATACCGGACAATCGAACCTCCCAGAAGAAACTCCAGAGCCTATTGCATACAGTCTAATATAATAGGTATAACTTTATTAAACAGTCGATTTCATTATAGGGTAAGTTGAATTCTTTTTCTTCTAAGAATCAATCTTCTACCGTTTTTGTTTATTCATTCACTGTATTGGTAAAAAAAACCCTCTGTTTGTCTTTTGCTTTTTTGTGTAGGGTATCCGACACATACGGAACTTTGTTTTCGGGTTTCTAGGTTACTGGTCCAGTGCAGTTGAATACCTCTTTTTCTTCCTCACTCCATTCCATATAGTATGTTATTTTTATTTGGTTCCATTTTCATCCCGAAGGATACTAATGATATCATTAGCCAGACGTCACGGTTGTTTGAGGTCAAAGTGATTCTTAAACGTTCTCATTATTTGATTGCAATCTTTTTGGATAACTTTTTCTAATACCTTCTACCAACCAACTACGAACACTGATAATGTTGACATACCCTGCCACTTAAGGATCATCAATCAGTAAAATGTGCTTGCACAAGAAAAAAAAAAGAGTTCCAAGTAGAGCGCCAACAAAAAACATAAGAAGAAGAAGAAGATTCTCAAGAAAAACTCATAACCCTTAACAAGAGAAGTTTTCTCTTTGCAGGAAAACTTGCCTCATCTGTTCCGAGGTTGAATGGAGGTTGTGAACTTTTCAACTTTCTTCGTCATCATCATCGTTGTCGTCGTCGTCGGTCGTAGTTTTAGAAAATGCAGCTAGCGCATCAATACAGGAAGACGGTCACAACAACAAAGAACAAAACAAAAAAAAAAAATCACTCAGGATGTAGCTGATAAGATAATGCACTCCTACTGGCACATCCTTGGTGTTTTTAGAGCTAGCGCCAGGAAGGTACAACATATCTCAACAAAGTAACAATATGAACTGCAGCTATATAAGATCCTTGTGGAAACTTGTGTGTTTCTGTTTTTCGGTTATTTTGCCACAGCCTTGTATACCACACTTCCACTTCCTCCACTGGCAATCTTCATCATTGAATGTTGCAAGTTCCTGTGCTGCATGTAGGTTGTAGGTATAGAAAAGCCTTATCCTGGGTGCAAAAGTTTTTGGCGCTCTAAAGTCATCGTAAAGTCTTCTTCTTCTTCTTTGTCGTCGTTGGTTGTCGACGCCATTGAGGCCGACGACCTTGCGCTTGCATTTTTATAGTTGAAACTTTAGCGGGTGTATGGCGAAGATAGGTAGGTCGGGGTAAGTTTAAAGTCAATACAAGGATGTGCGCTTGTAAATCAAATGATTCTTCTTTTTTTTTTTTTATTTGTTTTGCTCTAAGTATTGGTTTATTTAGTTTTTATTCGGCTGCAATGTTGCAAGGACTTTTTTTTTTACTTTTCGCGTTTTTTTTTTTCTTCTTTTTGGTTTATTTTATTCTTTTACTTGGCGGGTGGCAGTAGCAGTGTTGGGTGAATAGTGTTTGAATAAGGAAGGTATGTTTGTACAGTTTTGTTGACTTTGGTATTTATTGGTGGAAGTTTTTTTTATCTTCTTCATTGTTGACTTTTTTTTAAACTTTTTCTTTATTATTTGGAAAGGATAAAAATGCCATTTGCATTTGAAAGAAATTCAATAATTTTTTTGAAGGATTGTTCTCTAACTAAGAATTCGATATTAAATGAAGATTGTAAGATACAAAGCTTAAGTTAAAAATTGATAAGTAAGGAATCAATATTGGACCATATTTTGTGATGCTTTTTTATCAAAGGCTGAGGTAAGCTCGCCGGTTCCAGGGTTTTGCCGAAGAAAGCACAGTAAAACTCGGCTATAGAAGAAAAACCAAAACTCAAATTCTTTATTTTCACTATAGAATCGTTCTTTATTGTTCTCTACTTTCTTTAAATAACAATTTTAAATAAAACTTATATACTACTTAAAAATAATGCCCAATACTCCAAGAGAGCAGGGGATCTCGGACGGAGATAAAAGAAATAAATCCTACGGTGACCAAAATATGCTATTATGACCAAACTCAGAGTGAGATGGTGGTTTCGGGAATTATGACCAAACTCCAAATGAGATGGTGGCTTCGGGAATTATGACCAAACTCCAAATGAGATGGTGGCTTCGGAGAGAGACGGGAATCATACCTAACGGTCGGAAGTAATGCCCTTAACTCAAAATGAGAAGGTTGACTCGGAAAGAGACGCTAAAACAACCTAGCTAACGTCAAAACGGAAATTTGCCAACATTCAAAAATTTACAACAATACGGTATATCTATTATGGCTTAAATAGGTGTATTGAGGGAGAAATCGTCTACTCGAAGTAGATTCAAAAGATCTCTGGTTTATTCGGAAATTCTTACATCTACTTAGTAATATTTTTACACAAAGCAAGTGTGAACTATATAAAATTAAACGGTAAAATTGATGTTAAATTAATAATAATAATAGTTTTGAGTATAAAACAAAATGTATGTTGTCGTGTTTGTGTTGTTGCTATTGATGGCATAATCCGGGACGTTCATTTGTTTCGGTATCGGTTATAGTAATTTGATTTCTTTTTGTTGCTGTTGATGGCATAGTCCGGGACGTTTTATTAATTTGGTTTCGGGTTTATAGTCCGGGATGGTTGGTTTCCATACAGCTTTAATTAAATTGGTTTGCGGTGGAAATTAAAGTGTGACGCTTCGTTACAATTTTTTTAAAAGAAATCACTAAAAAAAAATTGATTAAATTCAAGAACCACCCAAGTAACAATTTAACTTGCAGAAATTTCAATGCAAACTATTTTTTGACTTGTTTAAAAAGAAGGACAAGTCTTATGCAAATAATTTTTGCGCACATTACCGAATTTCCCCAAGACCTTCCTAGACAGGCAATCCACAAGCTAATAGCTTGTGACGAACAGCGTAAAACGACCTTATGCAGGCCTTTCCACAAAACAACGAAACATTTTAGCGAGGCTATAGCCTCGCTAAGGAAACTATCATTTGCATTGGATGTTATAATAAGGCCTTATTGTTGTTATAAGAGTTGAATTTATGATTTAAAAAAAAAATTTATTTGAAAAAGAACACATTTTTTAATTTCACAAATGGCCCGGCCAGGAATCGATCCCAAGTACCTCCGCATACCAGCGCAGCACTCTACCAGTAGGCCACGCTCGAACATTAAAGATGAGTGGAAAAAAGGGAGCTACTTGATAACTCACATTGAAATGCAATGTTTTTTTTTCGAATGTACTAGAAAAATTGCATACTTTTAAGAAAAAACATTGCATACTTAAAAGATAAAAGCATTGCATACTTAAAAGAACTTCTTGGAACAGGGCTTATAGAGGCCTTCTGTCACTTGAAAATACGAGGCTTCCTTAGAACGGTTCAAAAAGGTCTTAAGAAGGCCCTCTTTAACTAAAATTTGAAAGGCTTCCTCTTAACACTTCTAGGTAGTCTTAAGCAGACCTCCTTTCTTTCCAAAATGGTTGACTTGCGTAATTAAGCCTTAAACGAAACCTATGCAAACTATAGCTTGTCGAATCGAAGAAATTGGACCTTATGCAAGCCAAATTGTTACTTGGGGCACTTGGTCATCGAACTACACCAACGACTTTAAACTTCTTAACGTCCGCCGCATTGAACCTCACGGAAAAAAATTTAATACAGATAGAATAGTACATAAAACCAACAAACAAAGGAAAAAATTGTAACACTCATAAAGCTTGGCAAAAAATTTGGTTTTGGGATGAGAACCAAGGACCAAAAAAGGCTATACAAAAAAATTGGATGGAAGTTTTTTCCGCGGATGAAGCTCAAAAATATAGTGAAAAAAATTGTTTGTGGAATATCATCATATGACTAAAAAAAAGTTTTTGCCGATTAAAAACAAGGGTGCTTGTTTTTTTACTTCAACAATTAAATATTATCAATTGCATGTGAAAAACAAGATACATTGATGAAATTCGGGATGAACATTTAAGATTAAGCAATGACAAAGGATTCATAAAATTTCTAAAAATATTTTCGGTGAAAGGGTGTTTTTTTGATGCGTTGAGTTATGTGTGAGAAAGGTATCCTAACAGCTTATATAAATTCTATTTTTTTTTTAAACTTTGTGAAAAAGTTTCGTTTCTTATAAGAGTTAAGAATCTAAAAACTCTACAAAATTATTTTAAGTGAAAGGGTGTTTTTTTTTAAGAAATTATGAAATTCGGAATTAATACCACAAAAACTGGGACAAAAATGTTAAACCAACGAAAATTGGTAGGTACATATGTTTCATTTATAACAGAAACCAAGACTCTAAGGAGTTTATACAAATATTTTAGGTGAAAGGGTGTTTTTTTTTAAGGAAATAAGGAAAATCCGCGATAAGTCCAATAAAGTCAATGGTATAAAAGGTACACTTTAGTTATTTATTAAAAATGTTGTCTTTACTATCGGAATTACGAATAAAACAAGTCTATTATTTTTTTTCATGTGAAAGGGTGTTTTTTTTTTAGGTGTAAAAAATATCTGTTTCCCTATTGGAAAAATAAAGTAGGTTATAGTAGTGGTACCATATTGAAATTCAGCAATTACAATTATGTTACTTTTGAGATTTTAAACAAGAATTTAAAGCGTCTATATCATGGTTAAAAGGGTGTTTTTTTTTTTTGAGTGAAAACAAAAATGACTCTAATGAAATTTGATAAAAACATTGAATTTGGGATAGAAAGCAAGAATAAAGAGTTTTCATAAACAAAAATTTAGGTGAAAGGGTGTTTTTTTTTCGAAGATATAGTAAAATCTGTAATTGGTCCCAAAAAGCCAATGATTCGTGTAAAACGCCTTAGAACTTAAATATAAACGCTAAATTTGTCATTAAAACAAAAAAAAAAAGAGTGTGTGTACATGTACACGCGACTGAAGTTATACTTCTCATTCAGTAAATGTAAATGAATTTCATTTCTTCTTCTTCTTCTTCTTCTTCCTTTTTCTCGGCGCTGTTATGATCCCGATGTCGAGGGGATCATAACCTTCCCACGTTACTGCTTCACACTATTGATCCGCCTGTGGGGTTCGCCGGGTTGACCTCAGAAATCGGCGGCAAGCCTCCCGGTTTTGTATTGTTCCGTTTCTGAGGCCAACTGAATGCTGGTGTTTTTGCATTTGCTTGTACCAGGAGTTTTTAGGCCTACCTTTCTTTTTATATCGTGTTGGAACGTTATATGATATTGCTTTTTTGACGGGGTTCTCAGGATCTCTCCTTTGAACATGGCAATACCAACTGAGTCGGTCGTGTTCAATTTTTTGGGAGATGGTATTTTTAACATGAAGGCTTCCTCGGATCTTTGTACTTCTAATTCTATCAAGCTTTGTTACTCCTGCTGTCATGCGAAGCATCTTCATCTTCATCATCTTCATCATAAATGAATTTCATTTGACATTTTTAATTTCTATTATTAAATTAATTAATCCACACTTCGTTTTTTTACATTTTTATCAAGTGAAAAATAAATTAATTTTCAATTTATTCTGTGAAATTTACTCATGTTGTGCGGTTCAAAACGTACGGTATATGGTTAACGAAAGTAAATGAATTGCGCATAAAATGTGCGATATGGTCATTTTATGAGAATTGTGTGTGCTTCAGCACTAGTAGTAGCAAAATGGAACTTGCAGGGTTGCTATAAAGCTCAAAAGTTAGCTGAGCTCAGCTCACAGCTCAGCTCAAATTTTGAGCTATGTACCATAGCTCAGCTCATTTGAGCTGAGCTGAAAGTGAGCTGAGCTGAAGGTTGAGCTGAGCTGTTGGGTGAGCTGAGCTGTTGGGTGAGCTAAGGTAAAGTGAGCTGAGCTGAGCTGTGATGGGTGAGAGGATACATTGATTTTTATTTGGAAAGTATAATGAAATATGAAGATATTTTAAACTTTTATAAAACACCATAGCTTAAGATGTTTGGTTCTAGTTATTAATGGAATTATTTTAACACATGGATATTTTTATAAATAAAACAGATAATTTTTCATGATCTTTTCTCTTGGTTTTTGTAATAGTTAATATATTTCTATTTTTTTAGTAAAATGTTTAATTTTTTATCATAAAAAAAAAATCCGGTACAATCCGGTTTTTGACTTTTTTCAAAATTCCGAGAAAATCGCGTTTGAAAGTTGGGGCAAATTTTTTTTTTCGAAAAATCCCCCAATCTTTGAACGCTCCTGGAAGCTAAACCGCTTGAGAACAATTTTTGGGAGTGATGCCAAATGATAGCTTGTGTCATGGGCCTACGCTTTGCACATTGTCAGATTTTTAAAAAATCGCCTTCCATGTTAAACCGCCACATCATGCCTATTTTTTCAGAATCGTGCCTATTTTTTTTTTACTTTTAAGTTCTCCCGGTTTGAGAACGCGTGGGTCTACAGGCATGAGAGTTGTACTCAAATGTAGGTTAGAGTCTCCGCTACCTTTTGGCATCAAAAATTTTTTTTTTTTCATTTTCTTCAAAATTCCGAGATATAGGCGTTGAAACGCTTTGATCTAGAGACAGGGGAGTGGTGCCATATGAAAGCTTATATTCTCAGCTACCCGATAGTGGTATAATCCGGTTTTTCGATTTTTTTCAATATTCCGAGAAAATCATGTTTGAAAGTTGGGGTAAAATTTTTTTTCGAAAAATCCCCGAATCTTTGAACGCTCCTGGAAGCTAAGCTGCTTGAGAGCAATTTTTGGGAGTGATGCCAAATGATAGCTTGTGTCATGGGCCTAGGCTTTGCACATTGTCAGATTTTTAAAAAATCGCCTTCCATGTTAAACCGCCACATCATGCCTATTTTTTCAGAATCGTGCCTATTTTTTTTTTTACTTTTAAGTTCTCCCGGTTTGAGAACGCGTGGACCTACAGGGATGGGAGTTGTACCCAAATGTAGGTTAGAGTCCCCGCTACCTTTTGGGATCAAAAATTTTTTTTCATTTTCTTCAAAATTCCGAGATATAGGCGTTGAAACGCTTTGATCTAGAGACAGGGGAGTGGTGCCATATGAAAGCTTATATTCTCAGCTACCCGATAGTGGTATAATCCGGTTTTTCGATTTTTTTCAAAATTCCGAGAAAATCGTGTTTGAAAGTTGGGGTAAAATTTTGTTTCGAAAAATCCCCAAATCTTTGAACGCTCCTGGAAGCTAAACCGCTTGAGAGCAATTTTTGGGAGTGATGCCAAATGATAGCTTGTGTCATGGGCCTACGCTTTGCACATTGTCAGATTTTTAAAAAATCGCCTTCCATGTTAAACCGCCACATCATGCCTATTTTTTCAGAATCGTGCCTATTTTTTTTTTACTTTTAAGTTCTCCCGGTTTGAGAACGCGTGGGCCTACAGGCATGAGAGTTGTACTCAAATGTAGGTTAGAGTCTCCGCTACCTTTTGGCATCAAAAAATTTTTTTTTTCATTTTCTTCAAAATTCCGAGATATAGGCGTTGGAAGTTGGGGCGCTCACTTTTAGCTCAGCTCAAATGAGCTAAGCTATGGTACCTAGGGAGCTGAGCTAAAATGTGAGCTTTTTGCAACCCTGGCAACTTGCCACATGGAAATTACAACATGCAACTTGCCACATGCAACTTGCCACACGCAACTTGCCACATACAACTTGCCACATGCAACTTGCCACATTACCCATGTAACTTGCAACGTGTTGTGTGTTTTATGTTTGCCGTACTCCGGCGTACTGCATTTTTAAATACTAAAGTACTGCCTACTATAAAGGTGAAATGACAGCCCTGCTACCCAGGGTGATCGCGTCATAATCCCTTTGACATTCTTGTCAAAAAGTAAATTTTCATACCCACCCTCCCATAAGAAGTATAACTTCAAAAACCTTGAAACCTTGCACTCATTACAGTTGAGAATTTATATTTTCTTTGCACCCATTTGGCTCGTTAAGCCAAAGTTTAAACACAAATAAAAACAAATCTAAAATAAAATTTTGCAACGTTAGCACTTAAAAAAAAAAAATATCCCACCATGTTTATGCTCAATACAACATTCACGAAAAATAACGACTTGAATCCAGCTACACACACTAGCTTCCTAGTCAACAGTGAACTATAAGAAAAAATTAAAAAAAAAAAACAATATTTTTTTAATCTTCTTCCATTTCTCCTTTTCAACCAAATCAGAAAACGAAAAAAAGAGAGAATGAGAGCTAGAAAAAAGCATCGAAATGAATGTCCCTTCTGCAGCATTATGTCCTGAATCTTTCGATCATAGGGAAAAAAGCGCACACAAAGAAAAAAAAATAACATGAATTTCCTTCCTTTTTTTTGTGCTGATAATAGAGAGAAAAAGAAAGATGGAATAATATGCAACAAGGAAAAACGCTGCCACCATAAATAAACCAGAGTATGTCCTTGGAGACTAACATTGCCAAGAGAAAGGACGAACACAGACAAAAAAAAAAAATATCATCAAAAAGTGTGTTTTTATTAAAATTTATGAAACCAAAATAAAGACCTTCCCATTCTTCTCGATCCGCCATAGTCCCACCACCGCTGTTTTCCCGTAGCCCACAGCCAGAGCTCCATCACACTACTTGCATTGCCTTATCCTCTCTCGCTTAGTCAACAATATTCTATTTAGTTAAAATTTCTTTACTCCAAAAGGAATCGTGTAATTCGAGGACATGTGTTCCATTGCCACGAGACTTGCTGGTTTGTGTGGATGGGGGATCCTTCTCCATATTCACTGAGCCCTAAAGGATATCTCCCCGCAGGATAACCCACCTCACTCTATCTCTCTTTCTTAGTACAAGAGTTTATATGAAAGGATAAAATTCAATTTGTTCAGTTTTTTTTATAGCCGAAAAGAATTTACGGTATTTCAGTGGAAAAATGATTCTGTGAAAGAAAAACTGTCGTATCTATAGAGTCTCGGCTTTTCCCCGTCAAGTATGGAGACTTAAAGAGCATCAGCGAGTGCTTGTGAGCTCATAAGCGGAACCATGTTTGTAAAAGAAGTCTTTTATTATTATTTTTTTTTCTTGTTGTATACATCCTTTTTATATCCTTGTGTGAAAGTTTGTTTGGCCAACGGTAATGAAAGTTTTTGATTTTAATTTGATTTTCATGTTGCAATTTATATATTTTGCTATTTTCAACAAAAATGTTAGAGTTAAACGAAATTTTGAGAAAACTGAATTTAATATCGCAAAAAAATTGAATTTGTGCAACAAATAGTTGAGAAATATTTTCTTGGCAATAATGCTGCTCTATGAGACTTTTTTGCTTGCTACTTTTTCAAATTAAACGCCAATGTTGTGTTCCAGGATTTTGATCTAATTTTGAGAATTTAAAGAAAAAAATTAGTTCGACGAAAAAAAAACAAAAACAAAAAAGTTGTGAAATTAAAAAATGTCATCTTTTGCTTTTGGAGCCTTACCAATATCATTTCTTCAACATTTTTTGACAAAAATATATGTGTCTCATATACAACAAGTAATTTAGACAATTTTTAAAATAAATAAACCTCCAAAAGTGAAATTAAACGAAAATTATTATTATTTGTGAAATAAATCAGATAGGTCGATGGTAAAACAAAAGAGCTGAGCAGCAAACTTGATTTGATTTTCGAATGCTTTTATTTATTTTTCTTACCATAATATCAGTAATTTCTTGATATGTTCTAGAAAAAAGAACTATTTTAAATACTTGAAAAATATTTTTTTGCAATTATGTCACTTTGAAAGTTAGTTAAGACCAAAGAAAAAGATGAAGAAAGTCAAAAATGTTTTCCAATCTCCAATAAAACTGGTCTACAGCCAAAATAGACACTTAATCCCATAATTTCTTTCTTACGTTCTTTGACCTCAAGAACTCGGAAATCACTTTACAAACAAAATGCGATGGATACGTTTTCGAGATATAATTTTTCAAAATTTTTTGTTGTTGTTTTTCTCAGCGAACATTGTATTCGGGCTATATCTTGAGTAATAAACGATCAATCTGAACAGAAAAATCGGCATCTGAAAGGTGAATTAATAAGCAAAAAACACCTTAATAACTTTTCTACATCAATCCAGATGTTTAAGTGCAATGAATTAAAACTTAAAAAAAAAAATCGATTTTTTTTGGCAATCATTGCCAAAAAAATTCTTACTGAATGAAAAAATTTAAATTTTTCGAGTCCTCATAGTTTAAAATTTAGCTTGACTAGTACATATTCTGGCAAAAATAACAAGATAATATTCTCAAAAATCTATGGATAAGTTATAAAGATATGACAATTTTGTTAACAATCAATATTTTAGACTTTTTTTTGTTACTTTTTGAGTTTTTGTCTATAACTTGAAAAGCAAGAAAAATATGAAAATTTTTATTAAGTAAATTTTTGTAGATAATTAAATTTCCTATCGATATGTATCCTTTTAAAAATTGTTAATATTAAAATATTGTAAAAAACTAAAGGAAAACTATTTAAAAAAGAAAAAAAAAATCGAGATTTTTGAGTCTATTTTTATCCTTTTAGCATTCTAAGATATTGAACATCCAACGGAAAAAGGAAGAAACTTTGTTTTTCTGAAATTGAATAAAATATGGAATTTCAAAATCTACTGTTTTTTGTCTTTTTGAGTCATTTTTTGAAAAATAATTAGGTTCCTCATCAAAAGTTTTGACACCATTGAAATAAACGGTTTTCTGATATTCCAACACCACAACAATCTTTCCTATACAACGAAAATGTTCTTTGTTTATTTTTTTTTTTTTATTAAAAGTTCAAAAGCTTCATCAAATCAATCTTCCACAAGATTGTTAAAGTCAGCCTGTGTAAGTAAGTATAGATGCGTTATCTCTGTAACGACTCAAGTTAATCCTATATTGTATCTATATTGACATAATGCAAGATTGAAAGTCATTCCTTGACAAATGAAACAAAACCTGATTTACATTGCCGCAATGCGCTGCACAGCACATCCTGCATGCCTCCTGTCCTGTCCATATTCTTTTGACATTCTCCTCCTATTCCATCACCTCCGCCTACTCTTCTGACATGAATCAAAGATTCCTTATTTCATATTCTGCTCGTTCGACTATATCAGTTCCAGTCTCTTCTCTAGCAAAAGCCAAAAACCAAAAAGCAAAAGTATTACCGCCAGTGGTTGTGCTATTACTGAGACCGACCAAACCATTTGGCCATATTACGATATTGCTACACGAGAAATTTATACGACGATGATGACTGACGAAGGCGACGTCAGTTGTTGGATGGATGATCCTTGAATTCCACTTTGATGTTTGATGTGGTCCCGCAAATGAGATTATATGTTTTCAAAAAGTTGCCCTTCAGTTCTAGGGAATTTGTCTGAACTGAATCTCTATCTATCTCTGATGCTGTAGCTTGAGCTCTGTGGTGTGTCATGTCAAGCGAAAAGGACTCTAATGTCCTGTCGTAGTACTTTGTTTAGGCTTAATTCTATTTCGAGTTTTGTATGAGCGCGCGGTCTATGTGGCAGAGTGCGGTAGTGTGGCAGAGACATATACGAGAGAAATGATGACGGTCGTCCTTTCCTCGTCATATTATCTAGAGTAAAAGTCCTTACTTTTGGTTTGGAGGGGTGGTAGTTGATACTGCTAGTGATACACATTGCTCCGAAGGAGATGCTATCGGCAGCGTTATACACAGTTGTTCACAGAAAGATGGGTGGCTGGATAGCAAGAAATACAAAAAAAAAAAACGTACATACAGCTGGTGCTCCTCATTTGCGGTAAATTAGATTATTTTCTTTTCTTTGTGTGCTCTTTCAATAATCAGAAACTCGTTTGTGTGTTAGAAAAGGCAGCAAATAGAAGCAAAAAGCAGAAGCAGCAGCAGTCACAGCAGTGGAATCGTTTGATCTTTAATGGCTTCGCTGGGGGTGAAACGTTAAGTGGTTTATACAGCCAACATGTCACTACCGTTCTAAGAATTTTTTTTTTTTTGTTGGTTTTTGTTTGTTTTGTGTTTTTTTTTTTGCGAGGGTGGTTTGGTATAAACCACTTTTTGAATACCATACCATTTCACCCAATCCGATTTGCAGAGCATTTTAAAATAAAATACTTTGTCGAAAAAGACACATATCTAACAGAAAAGGAAGGAGGTGAAATAGTATATTGTAGTTGATGGGTGCTATACCTTGGGCGTTTTGAAATGTGTACTCACCCTGAGGGTAAATTAAAAAGATAGTATTTATTTTTGAAGAGATATAATGTGAAAGCGCGGTCCAATGCACTTGGCAAGACACATGTCAAAATCTGATATATTTTTGTATTCCTACAAAAATTCAATTTTATTTTATATCCTTATATGTGTCTAATTGAGCAGAAATAAATCGCTTTTGGTACTGACCACCGTTAAAGACATTTCAAAACTCATGACTTTTAAACAGAGGTACAAGGTAGAACGATTAATTAAATTCAAATTGTTATTCTTTTTCAAAATTGTTTTCATAATAAATAGCTCAAAATGAACTCATAAAATATAAATAATTTTTTAAGCTATATATAAGATTGAATCTCAAGGCTTAGCAAGATATATGTTAGGGAGTTCGTTATTTAAGGGTTTTCCGAGAATCAAGTTCCAAAGTTTAAAAACTATTTCGAAATAATAAAAAAAATAAAATCCTCTAATTTTTTCAGATTTTTATTTTGACGCTAGATGGCCCCCACAAATATATTTTTAAAATGTGAAGTTATACCTTTATTTGATTGCAAAATAATGCAAATTAAAAACCACTAACGGATATGCATAAATGAAGGATGCAGACAAAAAACAGCACCAACAGTCCAACTCATTCCGAAGAAAAACGCAAAGATGCCATCAGATTGTGCTCAGTAAATACCATAAGACCTCACCATTAGTTTATTTTTGACTAAAAGTGGATATATGTGCCGTTTTTCCTCTAGGCCCTTAAAACTTGTACATACAGGGTAATGGATGAAACGAAATATTCTGATATCCCAACTTTAGGGCTCTCAGAATTTAGTAACTTGTTCATCTCAAATCCTTACGGTTTTCCATTTAATGCAGTTTTTGTGAAATTTCGAAAAAACCCGATTTTGCAGCAGTATTTTGCTTCCTCCGCTCAAAAATTGTTTTTTGTTTTTTATAATTCTTTCACTAAAACATTGCATAATAATAAGAAATAAATTAATTAATCAAAATATTTTTTATTTCATACTCCATTTTGTTGCAAATTAATAAACAGTTCCATACTTTATAGAAACTCAATTTCTTACCTTTGTTTCAGAGCAACACCCTGAAAAAAATTTTGATTGG
This sequence comes from Episyrphus balteatus, assembly GCF_945859705.1. Classification (NCBI taxonomy): domain Eukaryota; kingdom Metazoa; phylum Arthropoda; class Insecta; order Diptera; family Syrphidae; genus Episyrphus; species Episyrphus balteatus. Next base: position 128,277,552 of record NC_079135.1, on the reverse strand, counting down.
TGTGATACTGGTTTATTATTTTGAAAAATTGCCGTTTTATTGTAGTTTTCAAAAATGTATAAAAATTACCGAAGTTGAAATTAGAACAAAAGATATTACAATTTAAATGCAAAAAAAAAAACAGATGTTTTCAGAGCAATGATCTTTACAACGCATCGAACTCGAAATTGAACTCATCAGATTTTTCTCTTCTCGTACCCAGAAATGCATTTGTTTTTACTTTAATAGTTGAACTTACAAACCCATTTGATCATTACACTGTGCTACAAAATAAAAAAAAAAAAATACACCCGAGAAATAACATAGTGTAGGCTGTTCGTATGGTCGAATAATGCATAAAAATATTTTTGTTATATTTTTGGAAGCCTCCATTTTTTTTTTATTTACAAAAAACCATTTTTACAGACCTTACGATGTAATCTATCAATATTTCAGTCATTTTTCTAACAACTCTCAATATGTTATATGTGTTTGGAAAGAGGATTTCCAGACCTTTTGAATGATGTATATAAGTCTATTGTTGAAACAAATTAAGTGTAGGTTTTTATCCCACAAATCTTGAAAAAGTGATTTTTTCCCCAATTTTTTCAACTTTACCCAATTTTTTTTGCAAAATAAAACAAACAAAAAAATAAAGTAAGGTTATATTCTGAAAGAATATATATTTAGGCACAAATTGGCGTATTTTTTTATTGAATTTGACCAAAACTGCGGAATCTATGCTATTTTTTCGTAAATAGAAAATGTGGCTTTTCATGATGTGAATTGCAAGGTGCACAATAGGGTGTTCATTATTTAAAATAAAATAATAAGAATTTCTATGCTCCTAGGATCTTATATGGTTGGAAATAAACTAAAAAAAATATTTTCCAAGTTTCAAGTCTCTAACTTAATTTTAACCTGTGCCGGCAAGCGGTTGAAGTTTCTTATGGGAATAACATGGGGTTTCTTGGACCTTGTTCGATCAATTTTAAATTCCAGCCAAACAATTCGTTCAAAAAATTTAAAACTTTACAGACTCAAATTTAATAAGTGTAGCTATCATGTGAAAATGTTTAAGATTTTTAATTGTTATAATTTTAGAGATTTAGCTTGGTAAAAAAAGTCATTTTTTCAGACTTTTTCAAAAATCGCTTTTTACCCGTTTAATGTCAAAAAATTAAAAAACATACATTTTTAAACACAAATAATCGTAGTATGTATATTTAAAATTTATATTCAATTCAAAGTTATATAATTAATTAGTTTTTTGTTTATTTACTACAGTACTTTTTCTTAAATCGGGAACACGTTTTTTGAATATCGATGTGACTTGAAGAATGAATACAAAACTAATTTTTTATATAACTATGAATTGAATTTGCATTTTAAATATACATGCTATGCTTATTTGTGAATGAAAATGTATGTTTTTTAAATTTTTGGCATTAAACGTGTAAAAAGCAATTTTTGAAAAAGTCTGAAAAAATGACTTTTTTTACCAAGCTAAATCTCTAAAATTATAACAATTAAAAATCTGAAAAATTTTCACATGATAGCTACACTTATTAAATTTGAGTCTGTAAAGTTTTAAATTTTTTGAACGAATGGTTTGGCTGGAATTTAAAATTGATCGAACAAGGTCCAAGAAACCCCAAGTTATTCCCATAAGAAACTTCAACCGCTTGGCGGCACAGGTTAGAATTAAGTTAGAGACTTGAAACTTGGAAAATATTTTTTTTAGTTTATTTCCAACCATATAAGATCCTAGGAGCATAGAAATTCTTATTATTTTAAAATAATGAACACCCTATTGTGCACCTTGCAATTCACATCATGAAAAGCCACATTTTCTATTTACGAAAAAATAGCATAGATTCCGCAGTTTTGGTCAAATTCAATAAATAAAATACGCCAATTTGTGCCTAAATATATATTCTTTCAGAATATAACCTTACTTTATTTTTTTGTTTGTTTTATTTTGCAAAAAAAATTGGGTAAAGTTGAAAAAATTGGGAAAAAAATCACTTTTTCAAGATTTGTGGGATAAAAACCTACACTTAATTTGTTTAAACAATAGACTTATATACATCATTCAAAAGGTCTGGAAATCCTCTTTCCAAAAACATATAACATATTGAGAGTTGTTAGAAAAATGACTGAAATATTGATAGATTACATCGTAAGGTCTGTAAAAATGGTTTTTTGTAAATAAAAAAAAAATGGAGGGTTCCAAAAATATAACAAAAATATTTTTATGCATTATTCGACCATACGAACAGCCTACACTATGTTATTTCTCGGGTGTATTTTCAGTGTCGCACCGTGTTATCAATACGTTGCCGAAAGAAAGTGTTAAGTGTTTTTGATTTCAAAACTTCGCGTCCATATAGCCAACTAGGCCTTTTGGGTAACCGACGCAAAATACATAAGTTGAAAAGTTGCAATCCGAAGAGATTGTCTACGTTTGTTAACGTTTTTCGGATATAAAGAGAAATTTTGCAACTGGTGAATTTGACTGATGAACAAATAACAGAATTAGAATTTTACCTTATGGCAATCTCTTGGTCGGACTTCAAAAATTTGTAGAGGTGAATTGTCGTTTCAGAAAAAATAGGACAACCCGACCAGAGTGACCAGACAGTGGTCTTGAAAAATATCCTAAGGAACATCAAACGACAAAATTTACATACGAGTAGGTTATCTTTTAATTCGTATTGAATTATATTTGGAATTTCTGCACGAGTTTTATAATTAGGTATATAATAAACAGGGGCGTATACAGGTTTGCTTCTTGGGAGGGGTCATGCCAATTTTTTTTTTTTTAAGTTTTAATAGCAGGCATAAACCTGAAAATGGGCTTTTTGAATTATTAAACATTAAAATTTGTGCGTCTTGCATTTCGAATCGAAAAGTTCCGAATGTAGTTCTAAAAATAACCAAACAAAAACGGTATGAGATTCGTTTAAGTTTAGCGTTAAGCCTTAAAGCCTAGAACGCTGCTGATGTGAAACGAAATTTTTCGTCGGTCTCCACGAGGACAACGAAATGCTTGCGAAATCTGGACCGAAAAATACTCAAAAATTGCAAAACATAAATGAAAAAAAAGCAAACACGCATCGCAGAAAGACATGCAATGACAAAATGAACAACAAAAACAAACAAAAAACTCAAAATGTCATTTTTCCACACACAATGAATGTCCACGGCAATTGTTTGTGTGCGAAAAAGAAGTTTAGACTTTCAATTTCGTTGTGCCGAACAGCGTACTACAGAACGAAAAGTTGAACGAAATTTTTGGATTACCATTTCGTTGTTTCATTTTTGTATGGGATTTTTCGTTTCTTATCAGCAGCGTATTAGGCTTTAATTTTGACCAATTGAGGCTATCCTCTCCTAAAAATAAAATGTACTGTACGAGTACTTCGATTGAATAATTTGCCTTAAAACAACTGTTCATTGTTTTCCGCTAGCCCAGAAAGTTAATATAAAAATCGTTTTTACTTAATAACAGTTTTAACTTTTGAATTAAAAGTCTTCCTAACCTCAGGCAAACGAATAGCAAAGTTTTGTAAAAAAAATTGCATTGAAAATATAATTTTTTTAAAATTTTGTTTTAAAATTGTATGGGAATTTAAAATACCTCTATTAAAATAGTAAAGACAAAAATAATAATTTTGGCGATATTTTGGAATTCGTCCGTTTTCAGGTATTAATCAGCGGTTTACAATATAAAAAACATTCAGTTGTATTTATTAGATTAAGCCCTGCTTTTTCAATCGTCAGATAAGAATAAATGTCACTATAAAAAAAAACTTTTATTCCTAGGAATAAGCTCTAACTTAGGTTTATCTAACTATTCAAAAAATTAGCCCTAAGTGATATTTAATAATAATATTTAAATTGCCTTAGATAAGGTTGCTTACATTGCTTCTATAATTGGCTGGCCATTGATGATTAACAAATCGATAGTTGTTTCAAAAAATGCAACAGATCTAGCAAATTTAGTATGTACAAAATACTGTTATATTCTGTAAGCAAACAAAATTCACCAAATTTTATCAGACGAATGTATTGAACTGGAACATTGCAAAAAACTAAAAAGATTTGAGTAATGATATCCTTCTTTAACATTTTGCCGATGACGAATTTTATCAACAGAATTGACCTCCACACAGCAAGGCCACAGAAAGCTTCCCTATTTAAAACATAGGGTGCTTTCATAATTGCATGGTTGCTTTGTTTACATGCGGTCATTTGCGATCAGACTAATGTCAGAAAAACTATTTGCGCATGTATTTTACTTAGAATTTATTAACACTTTTTCTGATTTGCGTCATTTTTCAAAAGTTTGAAGTTTTAATTCAGCCTCTTCTCCAAAATAAACCAATTCCTTCCTTTAAGAAAAAAAAACTTTTTTTTACATTTCTCTTAATGTTTACAAATTTATTATATTCAAGAAATTCGCGGCTATTTTTACTTGAATTTTGAATTTCCAATCAAAATTTTGATAGAATTAAGAAATAAAGGAAAGCTTTATCATTTTTTACGTCATGCTCCTTCTTTCTTCACATTTGCGCTGCAAATATTTGCGTATTACATTTATGAACACCTGACATTTGTCATTTGCATTAATGAAAGCTTTGCATTCGTCAGACTTGCGCAACCATGCATTTATGAAAGCACCCATATTTTATTCACTTCATCATAGAGCACGTACTTGCTCTTGCAGTTCAAAGCACTTTTATGTTAGTTTACTTGTAGATTTTAGGAGCTGGCTCTATATAAATAAAAAAAATTGATATCGGGGAAGAGCCGACATTTAAGGCAAAATTTTTTTTAAATGAAAAAAAAAAATTTTTTTTATTTGACTTTTTTTGGAAAAAATAAAAATGCAATTTTATTGCATTTGCTTTGAATACTACGCCTGTAAAGTTAAATCAAAATCGTTAGAGCCGTTTTCGAGTTATTTGGTTTAAAAAAAAAAAATTGTTTGGGGGGTACACTTTCTAAACGAGATAAAAAAAAAACAAAAAAAAACCAACTTTCAAAATTCCATAAAAATCATTTGTAATAAATTTAAAGAAAATCCGTCCACCCGTTTAGGCTGTGGAAATGTGTACAGATGGACGCACAGACGCACAGACGCACAGACGGACGGACGGAATTGCGAGACCCACTTTTTCGGAGTTCTCCATCATCGTAATGTTGGTTTTGATTAAAACCTCAATTTTTTTTTTCGACACGAAACCAATACTTGCCCTATTGAGCAAGTAAAAATAGAAGATATGGCTGCTTCTTTTATTTGCTGGTAAGCAGTGTCTTGCCCTTAAGATATTATTTTTGTGTACCTACTAGATTCAATTTCTTTTAAAAAGCTTTGAATATAATACTTATCCGGATTTTGTTTCCATACAAAACTCTACAGCTCAACTAATATTATCGAACGAATCAAAATAATCCTAATCCAGCATAGCGTGACCCCCCCTTGTATACGCCGTTGATAACAAAACACTTCTTATCCTCGTACAATAGTTGTATTTATTTACAAACGTTTTCGAAAAGTTAACTTTTCATCTTCAGGTGATAGCAAAAATATAATTTTTTTTTTTTTTTTTTTTTTTATTTTTGCTATCACCTGAAGATGAAAAGTTAACTTTTCGAAAACGTTTGTAAATAAATACAACTATTGTACGAGGATAAGAAGTGTTTTATTATATACCTAATACGAGTAGATATATGCAAAATTTTGTCGAAAATCTTTCAAGTATTTAAAATGTAAAATCTACTGGAAAGCATTAAAGACTATTGGAGGACTTTAGGTCTTTGTTCAGTAATGGAAATTTCTCTCTATCAAAAGCCTTAAATTTCAACTTTTGCAAAATTTTGAAAAAGTAAAACTTATTTAACTTTGATTTTGTGTTTTTTGAGTTTTTCAAACCTTATTAAGTGCCAACAACATTGTCAAATCGACCACTCTAATTGTTTTCAACAAAAAATGTCGTTCGTTAAAACCTTTAACAAGATAAATGCCTATCACGACAAAATCTTTTCACTTCAATGTCTCATTAACACTTTAACAATCACACCACAAGCCATAGCTCCAATAGGGTTGATAGTTTCTCATCACCACCGTCAGGACGCACTGTGAAAGGTTGACAACTTCTCTCCTTAAAGACGTTAGCAACAGATTCCTGATTCAGTTTGATGCTGCTGTTTGTGTCCAGAAATATATAAATCTTGAAATTAGACAAGAAAATTATGTAGATCGTTCCGTTCCGTAGTCGTCGTTTTCGGTCGTCGACTTGGTCGGTCATTTAGACAGAACCCCAACTTCACAACTCTCTGTTACACAATTGAAGATGAAGAACCCAGAAGAGAACTTCGCAGAAAATAGTTTTGCTCTTGATAATGCGCGCAGTCGAATCTACTGCTGTTCCTCGATCAGGAGTGTAGTTGTTATACTTCCCGATGCTATGCCTGCCACAAGCATGTTTGCTTCATTTTGTCCGGGTGATTTAGATTTTGAGATGAAGAAACAGAAATTGTTTCAGTTTGCAAACAAACATCCCCTCCTTTCGCTCTCTCTCTCTTCTGCTGTGATATGGTCTTCTGTCTTGAACGTTTGTGTTCAGTGTATCTTAAAAGACTGACAACTAGCCCATTCGATGGATCATGTCCGCCTGGATAGGGGGTAATATAGGTACCAGAAACCAAGAAGCCGCTTCTGCTGTGATATCTTTCACTGCTCCCGTCGTTCCTCCCGCTCTCAATATGACCAGCATTTATGCCATTAAATATCTAGCGGTTACTTGTTAACTGTCATTGCATTGGCTCTCCGAAAAAAACCCCAAGAAATCTTCGCAATGATTTATTCCCTGCCGCTTATGCCTAGGATTGCACCGCACATCCATTGGCACTGATATGCCCTGCAAATATATACACAAACAGTAAATATATTAAAGGTACATTCAGGCTGGCCGATGGTAGTGCGGCGGCCTATCGATGAACACCAATCGCACAAGATGATGTCCGTCCGGTCGGTCGTCGCATCGTCGTCGTTTTGCTGCTGCCATTTTGACTTAATTTATTCTCTAATGCCTGGCCAGAGAGAGTGTAACGCGCGGCAATAATGAACCTTAACAAGGACACTGGTATATCTCTCTAACTGAGAGAACATGCCCCAGGATTGCAATTCAAATTTTCACTTTAATTGGTGATAGTTATTCTGTCATTGAGCTGTCATCAGATTATATCCAATACCTAAGCTATAGCTATCTACTCGTCTTTGGGTTGCTTTGACACCTCGCGCCTGAGATGCGACAACGACTGTAATTGAGCTAAGAACCAAGGATAAACTACAACAACTTTAGTGTAGTGCCTTCGATTGTCGCCATCATCATCAGTAGCAGCGTCGTCGTCGCTATATAACACAAATACGAGTATATTCAGCTTCAAATTGAAAGTGGAAAATGGCATTTTCGTGCACAGTCCTTGCAGTTTCTATCCCAGGTCTGGTGGAATCATTAATTTTGATTTTATTCGACACAATAGTATCCTTGAGTGCTCCTTGGAGGAATTTCTTAATACACCAGGCGAAAAGTATGTCAAGTTTTAAGATTTTGGATTTTAATTGACATTTATTGGGAGACAATGTTAAGGAGGGCCAGACTGTAAGGCGTGGTGTTGACAATGAAGAACGGTTTGAGGCTTTGGAAAGGCCAATAGTCCGGGAAAGACAAGCAAAATCCAATTAAATCAACAACTTACCGATATCAGCTGGGTACTATCGAGGAATCTAACAGAATGTGAATGGATCAGTAGTAGAAGTAGACAAAAGTTTTTGCTGAACTAAGAAAAAATACATGGGAGTTCGGAAGTTTCAAAAATTCCTTACTTGGGCAATAGCTGACAAAAGCTGCACTGGGCAACAGGGGTTTTGTTTTAAGAATTTTGATGAACTTTTCCGAAGGTTTTTGAAGTGCTGAACTCGAATCCAAAGTCAAAAATTTTCTGAAAGCTCGCGTTTTTGAGATATGCACGTTACAAGATCGAAATAATCAATTTTTTTTACTAATTTTAAGCATTTCTCTAGGTAAAAGAAGTTTTATTTTAGAAAAAAAAGAAAAAATAATACTTTTTAAAGGTTTTGGGTAAGTTGAACTCGAATCCGAAATCAGAGTTTTTCAATCAACTCGCATTTTTGAGATACCTATTTCCGTTATTAAATATCAGTAATAGATTTTTTGCTTTGTCTTTTTTATGCATTTCTCTAGCTTTACGGGGGTTGGTTTCAGGAACAAAATAATATTTTTTTAAATATTTTCGGTGTGTTGAACTTAATACGAATTTACTATCAGCTCGAGTTTTTGAAATATTCTCAAGTAGCACAAAAGTCTAAAATACACCAAAATATTTGGTGTATTTTTTGCACTTCCGTGATATCCATTTTGAATATAAAAAATACATCATTTTCTCGTACATAATAAACTCCGGCGTTAAAAAAATATACCGATTTTGGTGTATAAATGGCGCTAGTGGTATATTAAATGATCTGTTTTTTTGGTGAAAATTATACCTTTGAAATTGAAAAATACACAATAAATCTATGGATAAAATCCACCATTTAAATTATTCTGATTTAAAATTGGAACCAAAGTTTATTTTTCACCTCAAATAGTTTGATGAATTCTAAATCACACCATTTCTTATGAAATAAATGAAAATGAATTTTTATTCACATTCATAATTTTGCCATACGAAACTATTGGTTAATTATGAAATTGTTTGCCTAATTTAAAAACAAAACACATTCTGTCTACTAATTTTAGATACTACCCCCTCTAAAAATTGAAGGCCTCAAAAATGTCATTGAATTAATGATTTTTGTTTTCGATTTTAAAAATCAGTTTTTCAAAAATTATAATTTTTTTGTTGTTTTTAAATTTTTTTAGAAGAGTTCTTTTATAATATAATATACCGAATCGAAAAAAACCAAGAATGCGGGATGATTTTATAGTAAAATAAATTAATCGCTGTCTTCTTTTTTTAAATGGCGGCCATTGAAAAATATCTCGTCTCCCACTTATGCATTATGGTGAATTTTATGTCCACAGGGTGTGCTTCCTACACCAAAGAGAGTGTACAAAATATACCGTTTTGGTTGATTTCAGAATCGAATAATTTTATGCACCATTAATAGTATATTATAAAAACAACTGAATATCGGTGTAATTTTTGCACGGAATCTTAAAAAAATGTTGAAATTTTTTACAGAAAAGACATTGGTATAATTTTTATACCACTAATTTTGAGAAATACACCCTTTTTTTCAATTTCCTCAATTTTACACCAAACTTAATGAATTTATACCAATTTATACACCAGTGTGCTACTTGAGTTCTCGTTATAAAATCTCAATAATCGATATTTTTTCTACATTTTATGTACCTGCATCACACAAAGCTGCTAGAAAAAAACTAAGGGCAGATTTGAAATCAGCGATACCAAATTAGTAAAAAAAAAACGTTAAGAAACTTCATAAAACGTAAAACGGTGCAATTTTGTTGACCAGTATAATAGCCTGAGTATAAAAAAGAAGAGGTTGTCTGTAAAGCCGGTTAAAGGACGATGATTTTACGTGATAACGTCGTAAGAAAACAGGTTGTGGGCTTTTAAAATGAGTCAATTGAAGCGTTTATTCATTTCAAACAATCATAATTTACAAGAAAAAGCTAAAAAAAAATTACCTTTTTTCTTTTCTCATTATATTAATTTTTTTATGTTAAAAGCTTACAAAAAAAAAAATTATAATATTAAAAAGCCAAATATATCTCCTAAATAATAAAACCATTTTTAAATGTTTACAATGAGCAAAAAGTATTAAAATAAATTATTAAAAACAATCATTTCTTTTGAAAAAAGTGAAAAAATCATTTCCATCACCCAAAAATTCATTTTGTTGATATAACAACCTATAATAAATTTTATACCACCTGAAAGCTTATTGCTTCAGCTCAAAATATATATGTATATCGATCATGTTTATTAGGCATCTACAAAAAGAGCTAGAATTTTTTGAACTCGATCAATTTTCATCAAAAAAAGCAAAAAAAAAAAAACATATAATTTTATGTTCTCACGCTATTGAATCAATTTTTTTTAGAAAACTTATAAAAAATTTTATATCATGTAAAAGCTTATAATTTCACCTTTCATATGACGTTTCACTCTTATTTCTGCGATGCCTAGAAAAAAAGTAAGAATTTTTTAAAGCCAACTGTGGCTGTTCATGATCAACAAATCCCCACAGGTGTTTTGAGGTATTTCGCAAGTTTTTTAATTTAACATTGTGTAGCTTGTAGTTAATTTTCAATTATGTGTGATATACTAAATGAAAGGTAACATCATCAGGATGCTCAATAAAGTTAAATCAAAGGAGAATGGGCAAGTTTGTATGAAACGTGGACGTTACGCTGCCAGGAATGAATTTGTTATTTTTTGATGTAATTAAGGTTTACATATACTGTGCAGAAGTTTTATCCCTGTGACGTATTTCAATAACGGATAAAATGCATTTTTGCATTTAACACTTTATATATGTCTCAATGTTAAAACTCAATTGTGTATTTTAAGTGCAAAATATTATTTTCTGTCATTTTCCCTGAGTCTGAAGACCTTTATCTTGAATATCCAACCACTAGAACTCAAACTATAAGCATTTTAAAACAACAAATTCAAGCCTATTTTTAGAGTTTTGTTGTCCAATTTTTTGTTACTTTGAATTGTTTGAAAACTTTCGAACCTGAAATGGTTGTCTTAAAAATCTTATATTATGAGTTCTATTGGTCGGATTTTCAAGATTAATGTCTTCATGCTCAGGGAAAATGACAGAGCATCATATTTTATATTCCATATAAAAATATAAATCAGTTTTTCTTTCATACATTGAACAATGCATTAACAATACTAATACTGCATTATCTTGCATTCTTAACGCAATACAGCGAAACGTCCATAGTAAAAGTTTTTCCTGGGCTATAATTCTTTCATTTGATACCAATTTTATTGATGGCCGCTCAACGTCCAAAATGCCCATTCTCCTTTGTATTTGCTTTAGATCAAAAGATAGAACCTGTTAAATAATAAAACTTTATTTTACAGTTATCTCAAACAGAGGCGGCGGAAGGGGTGTGCGGAGTGTGCCCCCGCACACGGCCCCGCGCTTGGAGGGGCCCCGCGGGCGCCAAATGAAAATGTCTCAACCTTTGGAAATAATAACATCCGAAAAAAAACATGTCTCTTTTCTTTATTCATATGATCAAACAAAAAATAATTCAAATTGGCTTGTTTCCACTCGATTTCCATAATTGCATTGGCCACTTTTTGCAAAAGGAAGAAACGAAGAATATTTGTTTTTTCGCTAGAAAAAGAAAATTAAACAATAAAAGATTATTGTTTAACTGTTTTTTTCTCAAGTGAAGCACATAATTAGTTTGCCAAACAATATGGATTATTTAAAATGTTTGCTTTTATTATTCCCAATTTAATTTAAAACTTAATGAAATGCATAAATTTTTTGCTACAAAATCTCAGTTTGAAAAAAGTTTAATTTTCAATTTTGTAGGTGTAGGTATTTAAAATTGTACGAAGCTTGTATAAAGCTTAGGAATAGGTAAACTTAAATTCCTCTAAAAAAAATTCTTTGCTCGCTTACGCTCGCAATTTATATGATATAACAGATTTTTCACACTTTTAAACACTTTGTTAAGGGCTTAGAACATTTCTGTTTTCCGCCACCAATTTTTTGATCTTCTGAAAAATTATTAATAAGGACCATTTTATTCAGTGGAATTTTCGAATTTTAGCTGTTCCGTATTTGAACACATTTTCCCACACTTTTCCCGTTATAAATCAACAATTTTTCTCAAACAAAAACGTGAATAATTTATGTATTTATTAGTTATTAAAAAATAATATTAAATTATTGTTAAGTATATAAGTATCTAACAGAGGAAAGCAAACATCAACAGAAACAATTACCATTAGTCAATATAACTGAATTGAAAAACTTCCAACTAGACCATGGATAAACACAAACAATAGGTCGGAAAACGAAAAATATGTATAGTCCCACAACTTTATTAGTTATCTTCCTGTATTAAGCAAGGCAGAGAAAGCCCCTTGATTTTTCCGGTCTCTTCTTCTTCAGGTCAAAAGCCAAAATGAATCACCAATTAAAAGAAGCAATAAGTCCTAAATATTCCTAAAATTACATTTTGATGCAAATAATGTCGCCTCTATACGTAAGCTATCGCTTCGGTTGGGCCAAAGAAAGAAATCACAACCGTTTTTATAATAGAAATACAAGTGATTTTAAAAACAATAGTTCAATGAAAGAAACAAATCCCTTCTTGCTACTGATAAATTTTAAAAAATACAATAGTCGGAAAAAGTATTTTGACAAAATCAACAGTTTTCTTACTGATGAGAATAATCTGTTACGGTTAAACATAAAATAAGGAAGTTCACGGTTATTTAATAGGTATATTATGGTGAATCTCATGATGGTCAATGGCAATCATATAATTGGTATTATGCTCCGAGACTGCATTTTTTTGTATAAAAAGTAGGTACTAATTTTTGAGGGAAAAAAGTATTTTGACAAACGTTCTTTTTCAACGTTGGTAAGGTAAGGTAATGCATTTTACGTGCTTCAAGCACGTATAAAACTGACAGATTTGTTAAGGATTCCGATATGTAAAAAATTGGGCAAAACGGCGGAACTCAACATTGAAATTAGTGCATCTTCTGTTACAAGTCATAATTTCGGTGTGTCTGTTAAAAAAACTGTGGAGAACTGAATTTATAGCGGGAAACTAAAAATTACCAAATATGAAAACACAAAAATATAATTATAGGTACTATTCAAAATTTACCACAAATGGACAAAAAATGCACTACAAAAAAAATAGACGCATTTTGAAGAATTTACTTTGACTCAAAAAAGTCTGGATTTGAAAATGTCATTCTCTCATCAAAAACTTTGTTAGCAAAAGTACCCTTTGCATTGAGCTCGAAAAAGACAATTTTGCCGTATTTATGGGAAGATAATACAGTAACCTCATTAAACAAAAATTGAATTCTCAAAGCAAACTTTTTGGCCAGTTTCATTTGTGAAACAATTTTTGTTGATTGTATGTACTATTTTACGTGTACTATTAGATTAATAATTTCTGCAAAATTTCATACCAAATTTATTTAAAATAGTTTTTTTCGAGAAATGTTTATAGTCATTATTGACTATTAAATAGTCATTATTGACTATTAAATAGTCATTATTGACTATTTCAAAATAGATAGGTAATCCAAAATTATTTTCCTAGGGGCCCCGCAAATTTATCCTCGCACACGGCTCATTTTGGTCTAGCGCCGCCTCTGATCTCAAAATTTTGACTACAAAATTGATCAAAATTGCAAATTTGCACAGATATAGGCCTGTCTATTATCTATCTACAATATAAATTTCATTTATTTATCTGTTGAAGAAAAAAAGATAAAAACGGTTGAAAAAGGTAAAAAAACTTGGGACAAAAAAAACTTGTTTTCCTCGTTATTCGGTGAAAAACCATTTTGAAATACCAATTTTTTGCACATGAATGCGCACAGTCATAGACTACCATGTTCTATAAGCTTGAGATTTTTTGAATGCTACAAAAAATTAAAAAAAATAAAAACTCACCCCAAAAATTCATATTTCGAAACGTTGTTTTTTAATTACCTTTCGAATGACGTTTTTCAAATTGTCAAAACAAAATTCCCCTACCTATAATCACTACTTTGTCAAAGGTCTACCTCATGTTTTAGTTTTAGAAAACCATTAGGTAATAGCTTCGTTTTGAAATTTTTTAGAATTTTTTCAAAACCATTTGTCAATCTTGCAATAAAGTTATCTATTGATTAAAAAAAAATTCAACTCTTTACATTGTCGCGTTAAGAAAATAGCCAATTTTTTGAAATTTTATACTATTAAAAGATGGAATTTTTTAAAATTCTTCAAATATATTTAACTTTACATAGGTCATTATCTTTCAAATAAGCTATAGAAGATTTTTGTATCTCTAATACCTAGTTTATTTTTAATTTTGAATTGAAATTTTTGCCGCACTTCTAAAAATTTCAATGGAACATTAGAAAAAGGCGTCACTTTTTCGTGGTGGCTGCCATGGTTCATCGATTTATAAGACGTTATCACGTCAAAAATATTAAAGAAGAAAAAGTTTCAAGGAATCCTTTTTAAGTCCGCTCAAAGTCTGAATATAAGAAAAAGTAATCATAAAAAATGGAGATTTCTTTGGGTGGGTTGGGGTCAAAATTCTGCCGGGGTCAAAATTCTTTTGTCAAAATTCTGCTTTCAAAATTCTGCTTTACAAAATTCTGCTTTCAAAATTCTGCTTATCAAAATTCTGTTTTTCAAAATTCTGTTTTTCAAAATTCTGCTTTTCAAAATTCTGTTTTTCAAAATTCTGCAAAAAATTAAAAAAGGGTTTGGAAAATGTTAAAAAGCGCGCGCTTTTTAACATTTTCCAAACCCTTTTTTAATTTTTTGCAAAATTCTGTAAAATCATCTTCTTGATAAATTGTCTGCTTATTTGATTACTTACCTACATAATTTGTCATTCTTTGAATGCATATTAATTTTTGTTTTAATACTAAACATTTCCGAAAATAATTCAATTTTTTTTTAATTTATCAAATAAAGATGAATAATCAAAAATTTGAATAAGAAAAGGAATATTTTGTATCAAACAACATCGGTTCCAATAAGTTATAGATTTTATTCGAAAGAAAGTCAGTCTATGCATTTTAAAAAATATTTCCGACACTTAAACAAAAAAAATTAGGAAAGTACCAATGTTGATTTACATTAATGAGTTGTATTTTTCTTTAGTCAGCACATATGCTGTACAAAAAAAAACAGAATTGGCAGAATTTTTTTGTTTAAGTATAATGCTGGCAGAATTTTGAAAAGCAGAATTTTAAAAAGCAGAATTTTGAAAAGCAGAATAGAAAAAAAGCAGAATTTTGAAAAACAGAATTTTCGTCAAAAAAGCAGAATTTTGAAAAGCAGAATTTTGAAGCCAGAATTTTGACCCGATCCCTTCTTTGGGTATCAAGAAATACCAACCTGACTGCTAGAAGACTTCGGTATTTCCGAAAAATGGATAGAAATTTCGGAAGACTTGGGCAATAGCAGATTCAAGTTGACTTACAAAAGCTTGAATAGAAGAAACACTTATATTTTTGAGAAAGAGTTTTGAGAAGTCTTTGGAATGTCTAAAGAAATAGCGAGTTGACTATTGAAGACTTGGGCAAGAACTGACGAAAGTTGTTCTCTCTCAAAAAAAAAAAAATTTAATAATAATAATCATGTGTGCAATTCACACGTGGTAGAAGTGAAACCTTAAAAAATCAATTATTTTTTTGCAAAAAAAAAAAATTGACAAAAAATCTACTTTTTTTTATTCCGTCATTTTTAAATCTATAATAAATTTTATATCATCTGAAAGCTTATTGTCAAAATATTTATATCGACCATGTCTCTACAACATCTACAAAAACAGCTAGAATTTTTTGAACCCAATCCCTTTTCATCAAAAAAAACCAAAAAATCAATCTTTTTTATTTTCTTACACCTTTAAATCCATTTTTTAAATGACAACCTATAATATATTTTATATCATCTAAAAGCTTATTATTTCTTCTTTTATATGACGCTTGAATCATATTTCTACCATGCCTACCACAAAAGGATGATTTTTTTAAAGTCGACTATGTCGAAATTTCAAACTGAGATTATGGTACTTCCTACACTGGTGGCTGGTCACCGGCAACAGATCTCCACAGGTGTTTTGAGGTATTTTTGAATAGGAATAGGACTGACTGAAAATTTTGCTCAAAAATTTCTTCCAAAATATCCAAGGAAATGAAAACAGGAATGACTGCTGAATTTATTTAGTGAAGAACATCATATTATATTTCAGAAACTAGCCAAGATATCTTATTAAAGGTTTTAACTCCACAATAAAGGTAGGTAAATACCATAATCGCGATTCCCCCCAAACTTTCAAAAATTAAGAAAAATTTATTACCCAAATCTGCAACTCACATAAATCTTTCGATATCCACAAAATTTTGTCAGTGTGCATCTGATTTCTGATCTGAAGCGATATGCCACTTCTGGCAGCTTTTGGTAAAATGGAGCACAGTACACACTCATACACATACCTCTCCTTGTTGCAAAACTGATTTACGGATATACCTACTCCTGGCATAGTAATAAGACTCCCCGCCTTGAGTGTTAAGTAATTCAAGAATTATTATGAATAACTCTCCTGGGGGACGTATTTGGACTCCCTTCCATAGGAAGGATAAGAGAATAATATTGGAAGGAGGAGTTAGAGACTTACCTCCTCGCAAATATAAATACTTCCCTTATCCTTATACCATGCTTAATTTGATGAGCGCTATAGATGTCAGCTACAAGGAAAAGACGTCAAGAATTCAAGACTCTATAACAGTTAGGTAGTATAATAATAAGAAAAAAAGGAAATGTATACAGTTATATATAAATGAAAACGAACCGTTATTTTTTGACATTTTGATTTATGGTGGTTGTCCCTTATATTTCCGTTTTTGGTGAGAAGATAGAAAAACCAACCATTTTACTGCACTATAGCAGTGAATAAGGAAGTGATATCCTTCAAGGAGCCAATTATTATATTTTTTCCTCTTCTTTTTTGTTTTTCTATTCTTTTACGTGCAAGTGTTCTTCTCGCCACTGTCGTTGTGGTTGTTGTTTTCTTCGTCCTTGTCTTTAGGTTTTGCAGCATTAACTGGGAGAGAAAAAAGAAGGAATGGGGCTTTATGATATTTCAACGATGAAGGTGGTCTAGAATCCACCACGTGAGGCATACTTGACAGAGATCAATTTTCCACTCAAAAAAAAAAAAAAAAATGCCTTCGTCCTACAGTTTTTATATGTACCTCGTGGACATCCTTTTTACAGCTCATGCAATGCTTGAACCAAAAAAAAAAAAAAACACTAGAATGGTGTATCATGTCAAAAAATCGGAAGCAGCAAGAGAACCCCCCATCAGCATAGAAAAATCCATGTAATTTTCATATGGCTCTAAAATGTCAAGGGGATGGATAATGGGGATGAAATAAAGAAAAACAACGACGCATAATTTCCCTGCAATGAATTTTTAAAAACACAGGGATCATATCTCATGTGACGATATGCGGTGGTTTTTTAGAAGAGGACATGAAAAGACTAAAGAATTTTATGAAGACATATCTACTTAGTATAGAGCAGTTCTTTGTTTCTCAAGCTCTGAATTCAGACAGAATATGCATGATTTTGGTCAACTGTGGTTGTTTTAATTTTAAGAGTCTGATTTGAATTTATAAAAATAGTCAGAGTATTGGTACTTATACTAATTTCTGAAATTTGGCTATTAACGAGAGCATCATAAATAAAAAATCTGTTTTAGCTAAAAGACATAAAAACTGTGTGTTTAAAAGATAAACCTGAATTTTTGAGTTTTTGAGAAGGATAAACTTTTTCAAAATTGGTAAATATTTAGAAAATGCTTTTTTTAATGGTCTAAAAATCCTTCTGAAGAGCAATTAAAAAAAACCTAAAGCACATCGGCATCGGAAGTACAAAAAAATTTTCGAGAAATGAAGTGGTTGGAGAAGACATGCAGGTAATGTTGTTAACTCAAATTGTTTGGACATTCATTAGGTAATGTTTGTCTTAAAACGGTTTTGTACTTTCGTGGAATTAGCAAGTAAATTTGAGGGACAAAATAAATTTATGGATACAATAATTTATTTTTTTTGATTATTTTTGATTTTTCAAGGTATTGTTTAGACAGGGCCTCTTGCTTCGAAAATTAATGATGTATAAGTGGAATTGTTGAGTTAAATAAGGAAAAGAGTCTATTGAAAATGATTCTTTCTGGGAAAATCATGATTTCCAGTCTTTCGAAACGGATTTTGTTAGTCAATTTTAAAGAATAAGGTGTCAATATAATTAAGTTGAAAAGAAGAGGAAAGTGGACAAAAAGACATCTGCTTTTGTAAGATTAAGTTTCAACTCTGAAAAGCCATTTTGAGATGTCTGCCTTACAGAACTATTATGTGGCCCTTCAGTTTTTTTTTTTTTTAAACAGGTGAAGTCTGCAATTTCTTACTATTTTGAAAAAAAAAAAAATGCTTTTAGTAGAGTACCTAACTAAAGCTCAAAAAATGCCAATATTAGGGAACCCGGCCGAACAGCTCTGATTTTGATGATCTTTTGTTTCAAACGTCGGTAATTAAAAATACGAAATTTGCCGCTGTTGCCGTTTTGATTTTTTAAATTTAATTGAAGATTTTTGTGAACAAAAAAAATTTGTTTCCAAAAATTTTGCTTCAATTTCATAAATTTACTAATGCCAAAAGATTGTCTAGGCAACTTAAGGAAAACAACTATATAATGGGAGTGAAGGACAATCTTCCATCGTTTAGGCGATAAATGAAATTTTCTCACAAATTGACTTTAAACACAAAAAAAAAAAAATATTTGAACACAACGGCAACACCTACAATATTTAAATATACATTTTTAAAAAGCTAGAACCTTATTCATATTTTTTAAATTAAAATTAAGTAAATTGAGTAAAAGGTTTTTGAAAAAATGGTAGGTAATCAAACTCAGATTTTTGAAAAAAAAAAAAAAAATTATTGAAAAAAATTTAACATGCCCTTTTTAAAACTTTTTCGTAACATAAAATGCATTTATTTTTCAAATTTTTTAGGCCACATTTATTATGATCTGTAATTATAAAAGAAATGTCAATATGTATTGCAATTTATGAAAAAATTAAAAAGTATTTCATTTTCGAAGAACTTTTTTTAATAGGTAGAAACTTTGAAAAAAAAAAAAATGTAAATGTTGAATTTTTTTTTTTTTTTTTTTAAGTTCAACATTTACATATAAAGTTATTTTTTCTTCATTCAGTTGCCCTTATTGTGAAAAGTTAAATAGCAAAATTTTATAGTTCTTATTTGCCAAAGTCTTTGAGAAAATCAATTATTTCAATGCAAATTCAGTTTTTATCGAAAAATCCAATGAAATTGGAGTAATTTTAATTTTTTTAATTTTCAAAACTATCATAAGGTATATTACCTTTTCTTCTTCGGAATTTAACTGTATGGCCAAAATATTTAAAAAAAATTCATATTTTATTACGAAAAAGTTTGAAAAAAAGTCATTTTAATTTTTTTTAATGACATTTTTTTTTTTCAAAATTCTGATTTCAAGAATCATTTTTTCAAAAACTATTCATTAAATTTTGTGGATTTAAATTTTGTAGATAAGAACGAGCTTCTGGCTTTTTTAAAATGTTTTTTAATATTTTAGGTGTTGCCGTTGTGTTCAAGAATATTTTTTTTTTTTTTTTTTTGTTTAAAGTCAGTTTGTTAGAAAATTCCATTTATCGCTTAAACTTTACTTGTCTGTTACTTCCATATATATTTTTTCCTTAAATTACCTAGAGAATCTTTTATAGTCCAGTAATTTTAGGTTTTATCTGCGGAAAAATTCCTACTGGGCTGAATTTTGGTATACAGCTTAATGACGGCTTTGTTATGAAGATGTGAAAAATCGACATTGATATCGTGTCCGCGTTAAGAGTTATAGGGGTCAAAAGGTCACAAAAACTGGTTTTTCACGATTTTCAGCAAAACGGTAAGTCTTATCAAAAAATTTTCAGTGCAAGAATTGTAGACCAGATTATTATAAATAAAAAGTGTCATGACACTTTTTTTCCTAAGACCCACCGTTTCTTAGGTATAACGATTCAAAAAGTTGAAGTTCAGTTGTAATCGTCATAATCCTATTCCTGAAAAAAAAACTCCTAACTGAAAAGTTCCTGAAATTTCATTATTTTTTTAGCTTGAATTTCGTTCCTCAACTGTTAAGAATATGGGGAAACCAAAAAAAAATGGAAATTTTCTCCATTTTTCCGATTGGGGCCCTTCTCCCGAAACCATTTCCCTGGGAATTTTTGTTTAGAATATGTCTGAAAATATACAGGGTGTGCAATAGAGAATGGACAACCCTAAAACGGCTTATAGCTACACTTATGATTGTTCCAAAAACAGATAGAAAAAAGTTCTATCGCAACCAGTTCATAAAATATGGACTTTTTTCGTTCAGTGTATTTTAAATTTTATCATCTTATGTTTTCGTTCACTACAACCACGAATGAATGAATTTTATTTATTTCTTTTTTTTATAATTTTCTACAATAATTAGATGAGTACATAAACACTTTAAAAATTTCATAGCTATTGCACATTTTCGTAAAAAAAATTTTGAAATCTGTTTTTTGATGCAAAATGTAAAAAAAGTATTTTATGAAAAATTTTAAACACCTGTGGTATAAAATAAATCTATAGAAACCTAGGTGGCCAACTTTCTTAAAAATATTCTGGTATAAGGAGAATATTTTTAAGAAAGATGGACAGGTGTTTAAAATTTTTCATAAAATACTTTTTTAAGTATTCAAGTCAAGTTTTTGTGACCTTTTGACCCCTATAACTCTTAACGCGGACACGATATCAATGTCGATTTTTCACATCTTCATAAAAAAGCCGTCATTAAGCTGTATACCAAAATTCAGCCCAGTAGGAATTTTTCCGCAGATTGGGCTTAAAAATGACTAAAATGACTAAAATGATTTTGTTAAAAAAAATTTAATTTTAATTTTTAAAAACAATACGGCAACATCGGCAATATTTAACTTATAGATTTTTAAGTATTTTTAATTACCGACGTTTGAAAAAAAAAGATCATCAAAATCAAAGCTGTTCAGCTTGGTTCCCTAATAATTTGCTTTAGTTACTCCACTATTTGGTAATCCCACTTTTCAAAATTCTGCTAGGACTTCTGGCTTTCAATATTCTGTTTTATTTAAAAAAATACTCGTATTTTAGAATACGGAATAATAACCCGTATTCTAAAAAAATATGTTAAAAAATAAAAAAAAAATTGATTTCCAGAATTATGGCATACCTACAGAATTTTGAAAGCCTAATTTTGCCACAACTAGAACTATGACCCCAACCTATTATTTTATTCAAAATAATAAATAATAAAGATGTGTCTGTAAATAAAACTGAATGTCAATTTTCGAAAATTTTAAGATTCAGAAAAGAAAATGAAACTCCATTTAACCGTTATCCGATTATTTGGAAATTTTTTGAAAAAATCACACAAAATTTGTATTTTAAATATCTCACATAAGAAAATCTAGCATTTTCAAAATTCTGCAAACTAAATTTTGGATTTTTATGGGAAAAATAACGCTAGTACATTTTTTTTTACTCAACGAGCAAAGGGATTGATATTTCGAAATAGACAAGTTTTTCATTCCTATCTAAAAATATCATGATTATGATTAAATGTTAAACTTACAAGGAGGTAATAATTGCTTAATTTTATTTTGTCACTCAAACTTGAATGAAATGACCTACATATTTTTAAATGAAACTGAATCTTTTCCCTAGAATACTGACAAACAAATTTTTTTCTTTGTATAATGTACTTTTTAATAATGAAATTCTGCAACACAAAGCCCATAAAGCCAAAGCCTTTTCATAAACTGACCAATGGTCATCATATCAAACCGCCACTCTCAGTTAACATCAGCGCATTTTTGTTCCTTTTTCATTGTGGTTGTGGTAAGATAATACGCAGCTTTGCTATACGCGAGCTAAACCTCATAAAATTGCAATTATTTCGTAATAATTTACCAAAGGCAAAGGTATAGAGTGGAGATACATATACGTTTAAAACCTTTTTTATTTCCTCCTCTCGCATTGCTCATGTGTTACGGACAATATGATTTGAAACCAAAGATAGAGAAACACACAGATATTGTATAGGTTAGATAGCATGGTTCTTGAGTGCCGTACTTAATAATTAATGATCACAGGTGCAAATGAAACTTCTCGGGTAATTAATTAATTCCGCTGTAGCGTCGCGTCGCGCTACTATACCCGGCTACCAACCGACGACCCTTACCTTTCATTTTGTAGCTTGTTAAATAAAAATGAAAAATGTGTGCACACAGTCTCTTTCTCTGCAACTTTTGCTCTGTTGAAAAAAAATGTGAAGGAAGGTTGGTACTTGCGGTGCGTGTAACCATTACCCGCGTATATATACCAAACAACCATTAGAACTCGCACACACATATTCTTAAGTGCGTTGCTCAAAGAGTTCGGGAATAAAGGTCCTTGACGCAATGCGTATAGATGTAGATTTACTGAAAAATCAACCAGCCAGAACAACTTCTAAAAAAAAACACAACTCACATACACCAGTTACCGCACCAGGAAAAGTCGAAATTAATTGAGCGGCACAAACAAATTCGTTAATTGGACTGACGACGACGGACGGAAAGCGGGAAAGGGTTTTTTGTTCTGCTGCTTTTCTGATGGGAGAGGGATCAGGAAACAACCACAATGACGACGACTAACGACTCCGACTCTTGGTCAACAAAAGACATCGGGGAGATCTGGTATACGCAACACGCATCTATTAATCCAGACAGCTCTGGTGGTAGTGGCAATGGCAATGGCAATGACTTTGGCTTCCCTATTTGAATATTCATCAGTTTAATCGCTCGACTGCTTTGTGTCATCGTCATAGTTGTCAGCGTAACATTATGTCGCGTCGAGTCTTCTTTTGGTCTTCCTTCGATCGAGATCCAGAAACATCGAAATGGTAAGTCCCGTGGGACAGGTGCAGTTCCAGTCGTAGTCCCATTCCCAATATCGAATCCAATACCTGTAGTGTAGACTCCGATCAAAACCGTCGATCTCTAAACCTTCTACCAACTATAGCCACCGATAATAATAATTTCCTTCGACCACACAGGACAGTTTCCTTTCGCTAATTGACACTTAAATCAAAAGATACAATCAAACTTCTGTCTGCGTCGCGTCGTCATCACAGTCCTCCATTGACATTTCGGCATCCGTTTTTTTTTATATATTTTTTAAGATATTTTTTGAGGATATAATATTTTGGTAGAACATTTGATTTGGTCGGTGTCAATGGACACAATGGCTTTGGTATAGCTGATGCAATTAATCAATCGGCAAAAGGATCTTATCTTTTGATTTAAGTTGGTTCGTGACGATAAATACCTTTAAACCTTGGAAGGGTTTTGTGTGGTGCAAATGAAAGAGGTGGTGTTCGTGTTTAAGAACAGGTAGCTCTATATGCTACCACCTCGCCGCACACACTACAGGTGGTCAGAGCTACTGATTTTTTTTGTTATTTCTATCTATCTATCTACTAATAGATATCAATTTGACCAGGTATGAGAATTTAACTATTTCAGATGCTAACAGGCAAAAAAATATGAAACAGGTATTTTTTCATATTCCAATAATAACACTGTGCTACAAAATAAAAAAAAAAAAATAAATACACCCGAGAAATTACATAGTGTAGGCTGTTCGTATGGTTTAATAATGCAGACAAATATTTTTGTTATATTTTTGGAACCCTCCATTTTTTTTATTTACAAGAAAACCATTTTTACAGACTTTACAATGTAATCTATCAATAACTCATGAAACTTTTCAAAAAGTTTGCTTTTGGGATAAGAACCAAGTACAAAAAAACGTCTATAAAAAAAGTTGGGTGAAAGGGTGTTTTTTCGAAGAGACAGTAAAATCTGCAATTGGTCCCAAAAAGCCAATGATTCATTTTATTTATGGTTTTGATGATAAATTTAATATTTATAGATAAGTTCTTACACGTTTTACGCGAATTATTGGTTTCTTGGGAACAATTTCAGATTTTACTGTCTCTTCGAAAAAAACACCCTTTCACCAAAATTTTTTTTATGAAAATTCTTTATTCTTGCTTTCTATTCCAAAATCAATGTTTTTACCAAATTTCATTAGGGTGACCCATCATTTTTGTTTTCACTAAAAAAAACACCCTTTTAACCATGATATTTTTATAGACCCTTTAGATTCTTGTTTCTTATCTTAAAAGTAACATAATTGCTAAATTTCAATAGGATACCACTAATATTACTCTAGTATTACACACTTTTTCATATAAACCCATATTTTCTTTACTTCTAAAAAAAAACACCCTTTCACATAAAAAAAATTTATAGACTTACATTGTTCGTAATTCCCATGGGAAAGAGAACATATTTCATGAATTTCGTAAGGGTACCATTTATACCATTGATTTAATCGGATTTATAGGGATTTCCCAAAAAAACACCATTTAACCTAAAATAATTGTATAGACTTTTTGGGTTTTTGGTTTCTGTTATAAATGAAACCTTTTTACCAATTTTCATTGGTGTAACAATATTTTCCTAGTTTTTATGGTACCTACTAATTCCAAATTTCAGCATTTCTTAAAAAAAAACACCCTTTCACTCGAGATAATTTTGTATACCTAGATTCTTAATACTTATACCAACCAAAACATTTGCACCAAGTTTTAAAAATTAATAAAATTTAAGTGAGCTGTTATGATACCTTCCTCACAGACAACGGTGGATCCAGGGGGGGGGGGGCACGTGCCCCCCCCCCCCCCAGAACTGGTTCATACTTTAAGCAAATCAAATTAATAGAGTTGTTAAATTATATGAATAATTACAGAAAGTACTTGAGTGAAACTCTTGTCTATTTCTGGCTGGAAATGCGAATTTTATTGTTTGTTGCATCCCTTTACCACCTCACAAATAAATAAACGAATAACTAAACACGAAATTTTTTTTCAATTTTCTAAGTGTTTTTTTTTTACTTCAAAGTGATTTTGGTGAAAAAATTTGATACCTATGGACATCAACAACCAAGGTATGAATGGTATTCTAAAAAAAAAATAATTGTATATTAGACTGGGCCAAAAAAAAAAAATATTTTTTTTTTTGAAAGTTACTTCGAAAATCTTGTTCAGGATGATGAAAAAAAAAATTGGTGAAAATTTGAGCCGTTAAAAAAATTTTAAGAGGTCTATCATCGGTTATTTTTATTTTTATACATGATATGATGTTTTACAACAGAACTGCTAGACGATCAAAGTAAAAAAAATTTCTGTTCATTTTTTCTTATAAAAAATTAAATTTCCTACAAAAAAGATCTGATTGAAAATTTTCGTCAGACGAGCCGTATTCGAGTAATTAAGCTTTTTAAATCGAAGTGTTTTTTTCAATTTGACTGTTTCACTTTGGAATTTTGTGATGAGCAAATAAGTGAATAGAAAAATAAAACCACGACAGATTTTTATAGGAAATTTAATTCTCTACAAAAAAGGTCTCATAGTAATTTTCCCTAAATTGAGTTCTAAAGAAGTTATTCACGATTTAAATCGAGAAAAAAATTAAAAAATCAATTTTCAATTTCAAAATTTTCTAATTCACTGAAAATTCAATATTTTCAAATTAGCAAGATGTTTTCTTGTAGGGACTTAAACGTTCTATAAAAAGTTCCCTGGCAGCAAATTAATTGCTTTAACTTGAGTATTGAACCTAGACCAAGCGAGTTCAGAAGCCAGTACACTACGCACTGCGCTACCTCGCACACGTGATTAGCTTCACCCAATTGCAGGTTTTCTTAGTTTTTCAACATGCAAATGAATAGACTTAGCATTTTTACTAAACCCACTTAAGTGCTTACCCACTTAAGTGCTTACCCACTTAAGTGCTTACCCACTTACCTCCCGATTAGCCGGGAGAAAAAAAATATTAAAAATCATAAAATGTACGTACAATCCTGTGCTATTACTTTTCTTAAAGTTAGTAATTTATTCTTTATTTTATTTTTTGACTCAAGTTGTTTCATTAAATGGTTTTTGAGAAAATAAGTTTTAAAGATGAAATTTCTAAAAAAAAATATTTTTCGTTTTTTAATTGATTTTGTATAAAATTTTGCAATATTATGGACATATTTATACCATTATTTAATGACCTGGTAGTTTTTAGTCAAATACTAAAGACTACTAAAGAGACATTCTAATAAATATTGAAGTTCCAAAGAATAAAAAAAAAACTGAAACATAGCTACTTTTTTCCCGGGAGACCCAGTTTTTTTTTTTTTTTATTTGCATTAAAATTTTTTATATCTCAAAAATATTGTGTTCAAATTGTTGGTCTATTGGAGTCAAATTGACCAAGTTATGAGAATTTAAATATTTTGCTTACGAACGTTTTAGTCCAGAGTTCAAAACTTTAAATCGTTCTCCCCACAACTAATGTTTTCAAACCCGGTTCACCTCATAACTATTGCACCGATACTTTTAAAATTTGGAATACTATTTCTTCCCATATTTTTAAAGGTATCCCTGGAGAAATTTTCTCAAAAACATAATATTTATTAAAATCTAAAAGTAAGAGTCGCTTTTGAAGAGTTTTTTTTTTCAAGGGGCCTTTATTTTCGGGGGTGCATACTTGGGCAAACTCTGGAAATGCAAGATTATTCTACATATCTAGCAGTTCAATAATATATAGGTTATGCAATGTTGTGGCATTTTGCGCTATTTTAAAAACACTAATGTTTAAAAAAAAAAAACGAAAAAATTGCAATTTTTTTAAGTGTGAACTTCACCCCCTCTGTATGAAAAAATAGAGTTGCATATACAATAGACTGGGCCAAAAAAAAATATTTTTTTTTTAAAGTTACTTCGAAAATCTTGTTCAGGATGATGAAAAAAAAATTTGATGAAAATTTGAGCTGTTAAAAAAAATTTTAAGAGGTCTATCATCGGTGTTTTTTATTTTTATACATGATATGATGTTTTACAACAGAACTGCTAGAAGATCAAAGTAAAAAAAAATTTATGTTCAAAGGGACAAGGCGACATGGCGACAAGGCGACATGGCGACATGGCGACAAGGCGACAAGGCGACATGGCGACAAGGCGACATGGCGACAAGGCGACATGGCGACAAGGCGACAAGGCGACATGGCGACATGGTGACATGGCGACAAGGCGACATGGCGACAAGGCGACATGGCGACAAGGCGACATGGCGACAAGGCGACAAGGCGACATGGCGACATGGCGACAAGGCGACATGGTGACAAGGCGACATGGCGACATGGCGACAAGGCGACATGGCGACAAGGCGACATGGCGACATGGTGACATGGCGACAAGGCGACATTGCGACAAGGTGACAAGGCGACATGGCGACAAGGCGACATGGCGAGAAGGCGAGATGGCGACAAGGCGATTGGCTGATTTTGCCAATCCGTCCCTTGTGCCCCCCCCAGAAAAAAATCCTGGATCCGCCACTGCTCACAGACAACTTAACCCATCAAAAAAACACCCTTTCACAAAAATAATTTTAAGAACTTTATGAATCCTTTGTCCCTGCTTTATCTAAAACCTACATCCCGAATTTTATCAGTGTATCATGTTTTTCAAATGGGTTTCGGTTATATTTTACCTGTTCTTCTTCTTCCTTTTTCTCGGCGCTGTTATGATCTCGATGTCGAGGGGATCATAACTATCCCACGTTACTGCTTCACACTAGTGATCCGCCTGTGGGGTTCGCCGGGTTGACCTCAGAAATCGGCGGCAAGCCTCCCGGTTTTGTATTGTTCCATTTCTAAGGCCAACTGAATGCTGGTGGTTTTGCATTTGCTTGTACCAGGAGTTTTTAGGCCTACCTTTCTTTCTATTTCGTGTTGGAACGTTGTATGATATTGCTTTTTTGACGGGGTTCTCAGGATCTCTCCTTTGAACATGGCAATACCAACTGAGTCGGTCGTGTTAAATTTTTTGGGAGATGGTGTTTTTAACATGAAGGCTTCCTCGGATCTTCGTACTTCTAATTATATATATGTTATATTTTACCTGTTGAAGTCAAAAAACAATCATCCTTGTTTTTAATCGGCAATAACTTTTCTTAGAGCAATCGTAATGACTTTATTTTTATTTCACTAGATTCAGCATCACAAAATACCTTGAAAACATATGTCATTTGATGATATTCGACAAACAATTTTTTTCAGTATATTTTTGACCTGTTGTCCGCGAAAAAACACCCTTCCACCCATCTTTTTTTTATAGACTTTTTTTGTACTTGGTTCTTATCCCAAAAGCAAACTTTTTGCCAAGTTTCATGAGTGTAACAATTTTTTTTTTTATTTCTTGATTTTATGTACTATTTTACCTGTACCTACTTATTAGACTCTTCGACGCAAAATCATTCCGAATAATAGTTAAATCAATGTGGTTTTCATTGATTTCACGTTGTTTTATGGTGGCTTTTCCGTCAGTGTATGTATTGTATTTTTAATTTTTTTTTTTTTTTTTTTCAGAAACTGTGAAGTGAAATCTTATTGCCGATCAAACTTTTTCAGTTGTTAATACATTTTACTTCGAAAAAACACAAAGCCCCTTGCAAATAGTGCAAGTTCAGATTTTTTATTTTTTTATCAGAAAAAAGCTTGCCAAATAAAGCATTTTTCTGAACCCAAATTGTACCCGATAACCCTAAATCCAGACGAAAAAAAAATTTTTTTGAAGTGAAAACTTCTTTAGTATCGTAGTGATTTGAAACAAGATGAAACGAAAACGCGACACGACTTCAACTTGTTATAACTTTTTTGTTTTAATAGATAGATGAATGAAATTTGTACTGTAGATAGGTAATTAAATAAATTATATTTGTATTCAATTTCAATTAATTTCATATTCAAAATTCGGAGATAATGGTAAAAAGATGTTCTTTTCCAACACACGTTATATCTTTTAATCTAGTGCACATACAAATTTGATTTAACTTTAATACGCATGCTGATTACATAACCTTTTATTTGATATATCACACATAACAGTACGTGATCTACAAGTTACACAATCTTAAATTGAAACAATTGAAACATACCTCAAAACACCTATGGAGATCTGTTGCCCCCCGAACAGCCACCAGTGCAGGAAGTACCGTAATCTCAGTCTGGAAATTCGACATGGTTGACTTTAAAAAATTCTAACTTCTCTTGTAGACATCTTTAAAATAAGATTTATACATCATTATACAAGGTGAAACAATAAGCTTTCTTTCACATGGTATAACATTTTTTATAGTTTGTCGAACAAAAAAATTGAATTAATAGCATGAGAACATAAAAATAAATGTTTTTTTTTGCTTTTTTTGATGAAATTTCATCGAGTTTAAAAAATTCTAGCTCTTTTTGTAGATGTCTCATAGACCTGATCGATATATATATTTTGAGCTTAGACAATAAGCTTTCAGATGATATAAAATTTATATAGGTTGTCATATAAAAAACATGGATTTGAAGGTGATAGAATAAAAATAGGTAGATTTTTTCTATTTTTTTTTTTTGCAAGAAAAATGATTTTTTTAGGTTTCACTTCTACCACGTGTGAATTGCACACATGATTTTTTTTTTTTTAAATGGCTTCCATTTTTGTTTAAGTTTTTAATACAGTTTGACTAAAATTTGATTTTCTTTTATTAAAAAAAAAACGAGTGTTTTATTTCAATTCTTAACCATATATATAATTTAGGTGCAAATGAATTCGTTTTAAATTCAAATTTTCTTATATTTCAATATATAATATAAGTGAATCGTTTATTTCAGAAACAACATAAGTCCATGAGCATTAACTTTTTAGGAGCACAAAATTTTTTTTTTTTTTTTTTTTGTTAAAATTCCACAACACTTCAAATTTATGCTGAGTTATAATCTAGCTAAAGACGCATTTAAAAACCTTTAAAGTATAAACTTTTTTCAAGTCTTAGTGGGTTTTTAAGCCTTTAAAGTCGCTGGACTTTCTGAAATAAATAAATTTTAATTGGTAAAACTGTTGTTGAACCCTGCTTCTGATTTTAATGAATAAAATAGCAATAGTTAGAGTAAATCGTTACCTTTTTATAGATGTATAACAAAAGGGTGTGCTTTTAAAGATTGCTGCCAAAATAATTTAAAACTGGTAAAAAGTCATGTATTTAACAGTCAAAAATGTTGCCACTGCTTCAAATCTTTCCATATGTTTTAAACCCTTTACTTTAAGTTTTCGTATTTTGGAAGGTCTGAAATACTTAATTTTCCAGAAGATGAATAACAATACAACAATGAGAAATTTAAAAAAAAAAAAAAAAATAATAATTTCTGAAAAATGGACTTATGTATATGTTTGTTTTTGAAATAAACGATTCAAGTAAACAAGATGCTTGCACTAACCATTAGCCTGCTTGGAGACAATCGCATCGATATCTCTCCGAAACCTATTTCAAAGCATCTATCAGTTGCATTAAAAACATGAATTCTCCAATATCCCCAGTTTCAATGTATTTTCACCCGTTAAAAAAAAATTCTATCCTTCTTATTGTTAACATTCTGACCAATACGGGGTTTGCCTTAGTACCTAAATCAAATCACCGTTTTGTATTTATAACAAACTAGGTACCTACGAAACTACATCGAAAACTTTTAAACCTCATAAATCTATTTTTGAATTCATTACAACTCCTTAGGGCTCCTATTATTACATATATATTTTATTTTTTTTTTTGGTTGTCATCATAGTTCAATTAATCTTAATCGTAATTGTTAAATCAATTCATATAAAAACCTGAATTTCATAAAATAAAACCCATTGTTCTATTAACAATTTGTAGGTAGATTTATAATATTTGCCGTAAAAACCCTCAAGGTATTCTTATGTCAAGAGAATTTTAATTCTACGGTATTTTGCATTCAAAATGAATAAAATCTCAATCATCTAATAGCATGCGAAAGTAAACATCATCAAAAGTAAGGATTTAACCTCCCCACACCCTTAACTCCGCATCATCTAAACAATATGCTAGCACAATGAGAATAGAAGAGAAGTCTATAATATGTGTGTGGTGCCTTAGGGCTCCACGGCTACAAAATTATTACAAATGGCTGACAACAATTTGTGTCAGTCTATGTACCACCCCCAACCCCTCTCTCTAACTCCGTCCACCATCCATCTCATTGTATGAAAATCTGGATTTACGCAATTCCATGCATTATCCAAAAGTACGAAAACAATGCCAAGGGATGGAGTATTTTTTTATGGAGCTTCTGTCTCCACAAATCCCATAAACCGCCTCCAAAACGAGCAAGCTCCAAACATACTTCCTCCCCGCCCTTCTACAACAAAATCGTAAAAATTATTATTAAAGAGACAAACTGTACGTATCCCGTATAATATTCTAATGTTCAACGGTGGATGAGTATATCTCAATCCATCTGCAATCGCATGACTTGACAATATCATCTCCCTCCTTGGCTTATTGTTAGTAGCGGTACAGTGAGTTTGAATTTGAGTTCCAATTCCGAACCATGCTATACCGTCAGCAGCTAGCAGCGCCAGCCAGCGTCACGGAAAGCAGGGAACAAAATTTTGCAAAATAAATTCATTTTGTGTTTATGGGCCGTAAAAACAAAGACACACATTCCTCCCTACACTCACACAAGAGTCCTGATTTTTTTTTTTTTTTTGCTTGTTTATTCAAAATGCACGAGGGTAAAACATGGCAATTTCCCCAAAGACAGTAAAAGTAGCAAAGGATGGGTTGGAGATGAACCAAAACAACAAAAAAAATACCAAAACACGATAAAAAATTTGCATTTACATTGATCCGTTATTAAGTCGGTCATATTGAGACAAAGTCCTTAGTATGCGCATGAATGCTCTGCTCCCCCATTCCATATTTACTCCTGCTCCAAATCAAGGATCCAAATTCAAAATATTTGCGTTGCGGCAGCATGTCCCTAAAAAATATTCCCCTTCAATTGAACCAACAACAAAAAAAAAAAAAACACGCATTTGAAAAAAAGGACCTCTCATCTTTTTAGATTAGCATATTAAGGGCCAAGGATAAAGAGGTCGCTTTTGTGGATTATTGCAATGCAGTTCGATTGGGGATCATATAAGGGATATACTCGTATATGAATTGTTGTGTTTTTCCATATAACAATAAGGACTTTTTCTGGTACATTCATTTTGTGCGCACAGACCCTTGACTGCGAGAGATGTGTATTTTTGATTATTTTCATTGGACATAAGGGAGGACAACGAAATGAAGTATTTTATTCTTTTTTTCCAAGCAAAACGATTCATCTATGAGATTACGCCAAGACGAATAAGGTAGACCTTTAATGCAAAAAATGCCAAAATTTTTATCTTAATGGTGAAGAAAATAAGGACACTTTAGAGAATAGGAATATTTTTTTTTTCTGTTTTTTTTTTTTTTTGGAATTCATTTCATTTTGAATTATATACATAAATTTATTGCTCGAGAATAATTTTGAGGTTTTTATATTTTTATCTATAAATTGAAGAGAAATGGATTTTTTTTTCTTTGTTTCACAAAATGTTTAACAAAAAAAGGAAATAAATTAAATTGAAACTTAGGGACGCATACACTTTTTCTTGGAAGATTCTTTGTGCACATTATTTTGAGTTATAAACGGTTATTGTAATTTATTTAAAAATATTCATTGTGATAAACTTGAAATTATGATTTGTTATAAAAGATAAGAAATTGTATTTAATGGTAAGGATCACAATTAAAAAATAAATGGGCTATTTAATAACAAGAATATAAAAGGTTAAATGGCTTTTTTCACACAAGCAGTTTAAATTTGAAATCACTTGAAAACTAGAAATATAAAAAATTAATTGCTTTTGAGTTTTGAACATTTATGTTAAATAAGTGCATCAAATGGTATAATCTGGATAAGGAAAAAGGCGAAGCTTTTATTTCGAATATGCAAAACTATCTGTATAACAACACCAACATTTTTCGAAATGAAGAGAGTACAGCACAAAGTATGTGGGACCTCCTACAGCGAACTTGCATAGAAAAAGCCAAAACACTGTTAGGGGTTTCAAAAGGACACAACCAACAAGGCAAAGAAACATGGTGGTGGAATGATGAAGCTAAAGCAGTTGTAAGTAAAAAGAAAATGGCTTTCAAAGCTTGGTCGAAGTGCCCCTCTAATAATACAGAGCAAAAGTCACGCCTCGAAGTGGAATACAGAAACTGCAAGAAAGAAGCGAAGAAGATATGTGCCCAAATTCAAGCCAAGAATACGGAAGACCTATATCGGGAGCTAGATGAAATTTCTACCCCGACTGCTGGTGCTATTCAAGAGCTACGACAAAACGTGAATAAGGGCGCAACCATTTTCAAAATAGCCGCTCAAAGAAGAAGAAATGCTCAGGAGATCTGTTCGCCGAAGTTTATTAACAATGCTCAAGGCCAACTACTTGTATAAAACGACGAAATCCTCCACAGGTGGCGACAGTATTGTGACGAACTTCTAAATGAACAATTTCCAAGGCTACACTTTCCAATAGCTTCACCTAACTTAAGCGAAGTATCCGATGTCACAGTAGAAGAAGTTAGTGAGGCTGTAAAATACTCCAAAAAGGGAAAAGCTGTTGGGCCAGACGAAATACCCTCAGAGTTTTGGAAAAAGATGGGAGACATCGGGTCTAGATGGCTCATGGTTCTTGTTTCCAAGCTTATACGAGGTGATCGAATGCCTAATCAATGGAGGGAAAGTTACCTTCTTCCAATATACAAAGGAAAGGGTGATACTCGAAGCTGTGATAATTACCGTTCGATTAAGCTGATGTCACACACCATGAAGATCGTTGAGCTAGTCTTGGGTAGCCGACTGCGAAAAATAATAAGGCTATCTGATGACCAGTGCGGGTTTGTTGCGGGTAAATCAACCACAGATGCAATCCAGAGTATAAGAATCATTATGGAAAAACATCGAGACTCCTTGGAGGATTTGCATGTGGTATTGGTTGATTTTGAAAAAGCATTCGATCGACAACCACGAGATCTGATATGGGTGGCCCTCAGACAACGAGGAGTTCCGGAAACCTATGTGCGGATAATTATAGACATGTATGATGGAGCTGTAACTAAAGTAAGATGTGCAGCTGGAGTCACCGAAGAATTCGAAATCACTGTAGGTGTACACCAGGCAAGCGTCTTGAGTCCTCTGCTCTTTATTACCGGTTCTTGATTACCTGCTTCAAGGCAAAGTGACGGACCCAAAAGTGCATCAGTTTTTCTTTGCTGACGATGGAGCCATCATAAGTGAAGACCCGATATCCCTGCAAAGAGCACTTGATGTATGGGTGGATGTTCTAGAAGGTAGTGGGTACCGCATAAGCGCGAAAAAGACAGAATAAATATGCTGCCCATTTTCTGATCCACACAGGCCTATTCCTGACATTTATTTGAATGGTGTAGTGCTTCCCAAGTGTGAAAAGTTTAAATATCTGGGGTCTATGATAAATAACGAAGGTACTTGTGATGACGATATCAATCATCGCGTAAGCGTAGGGTGGATGAAGTGGCGGGAAAATTCTGCCATCTTCTGTGATCGAAAAATGCCCCCTAAGCTGAAAGGAAGACTCTACACCGCAGTTGTGCGTCCAGCACTCACATACGGTTCACAATGTTGGACAATGTACAAAAAGTATGAGAGTAAGTTAACGGCAGCTGAGATGAAGATGCTTCGCATGACAGCAGGAGTAACAAAGCTTGATAGAATTAGAAGTACGAAGATCCGAGAAAGCCTTCATGTTAAAAACACCATCTCCCAAAAAATTGAACACGACCGACTCAGTTGGTATTGCCATGTTCAAAGGAGAGATCCTGAGAACCCCGTCAAAAAAGCAATATCATACAACGTTCCAACACGAAATAGAAAGAAAGGTAGGCCTAAAAACTCCTGGTACAAGCAAATGCAAAACCACCAGCATTCAGTTGGCCTTAGAAATGGAATAATACAAAACCGGGAGGCTTGCCGCCGATTTCTGAGGTCAACCCGGCGAACCCCACAGGCGGATCACTAGTGTGAAGCAGTTACGTGGGATAGTTATGATCCCCTCGACATCGAGATCATAACAGCGCCGAGAAAAAGGAAGAAGAAGATATTAAATAAGTGCATAGTGTTCTAAAGTATTCTCGCATTGTTTGCCACAATTCCTAAATATACAGGGTGTCCCGTAAGTATAATAAAAAAATTTAAGGCTATGTGATGTTTGCCACCTCCTAATGTTTTTTTTTTTTTTTTTTTCAAACCTGCCTGGCTCGATTGCCCAAATTTAGCCCAGGATAACCCAACATTTTTTTTCGTTAGCCTACTCTTAGTTCTAAAATTGTAACGGAATTATTTTTTTTTTACCTAAAAAATCACAAAAATAAGTTTTTTTTATTCATCGTGAAAACTGTTGGTTTTGCGCTGTGGTTCGTTTGCTCAACCTTAGTTTAGCTCAACTTTTGTTTTATTCCAATATTTTGTTCAAAAGATACAATAAAAAACATTTTTTTTTATAAGAAATGGAAAAAATTATGATTATTTTTCCTGTGAAAAAATCGTTGGTTTAAAATCGTGGTTTGTTTGTCCAAGGTTAACACAGGATAGCCCAACTTTGATTTTCGCTATTCTACTCTTTATTTAAAAATAATAGAAGCATTTTTTTATTCACCTCAAAAACACAAAAACAATACTTTTTTGTTCATTGTAAAAATCGTCGATTTAACACTTTTATTTTCATCATCTCAACTATAGTTGGATGGCCTTTGCCAACTAGTTTCATAATTTTTTTAGAAAAAAAAAAAAAAAAAATAGTACGCATACACCACAGTGGGCTTTTTAATTTATAATTTGGGCACTGCACCTTGCAAAATGTTATTTATTTGACTTAGAATTTTTACTTGATTGAATGTAGTTCATATAACATTCCTATTAACAAGCTTTAGTTGATTTGTTTTATTTCACCTTAAAAACCACAAAATACAAATATTTTTTCAAGTGTATTAATCATTTGTTTTTTTTTTTTGTTTTGACATATGTGCACCTAGAAAACAACAAATAAAAAATGTTGTATAAGGTGGATTTTTTTCAGTACACGAATAGGTAGTACCTTTTTTAACCTTTCTCAACAGAACATGGTAATTCCAATAAATCCCATTATGTTTTTCGTTAGCTCACGCTGAGTTGAAAAATTATGAGAAAAACTTTTTTCATGTTATCAAATTTTTTTTTTTTTTTCAGTGTAAAAATTGTTTTTTTTTTTACACTTTTTCTCAATTAACCATCGCAATTACATCACATTTTTTTGTTAGCCCTTTCTTAGTTCAAAAATTATGAAAGAAAAACTCAATTAAGTATCATAGAAAAAAGTGGTTTTCTGTAACGGACGATAATTTTACGTGATAACGTCATAAGAAAACAGGTTGTGTGTGCTTTTGTTTTAAAAAAAATTATCTAAAAACTATTTATTTGCAAGCAATGCGCAAAAAATACAAAAATAATTTCTTGAAAACAATCATTTTTGGTAAAAAAGGCAAAAAAAAAAAAAACAATATTTCTTTCTAACACCATTAAATTCATTTTTTCTATGAAAACTTATAATAAATTGTATAGCATTTAAAAGCTCAAAATATTAATACCGATCATGTCTATACGATATCTACAAAAAGAGCTAGAATTTCTTGAACTAAATATATTTTCATCAAAAAAGCAAAAACTGATATGTTTTTTACTTCTCACATTATTAAATCAATTTTTTTCTATGACAACCTTTAATAAATTTTATATTATCGGGAAGAATACTATTTCACCTTTCATATGACATTTCAATCATATTTCTACGATGTCTATAAAAAAAAGCAAGAATTTTTAAAAGCCAACCATGTCGAAATTTGAAACTGAGATTACTGGTGACTGGGTCATGTGCAACAGATCTCCACAGGTGTTTTAAGGTACTTTTGAAAGCTCCGAAAAATTGCTAAAAATAAAAAAAAACCAAACAAAAATACCCCAAAAAAAGTTGTCATGCTAAACATCATTTGTCGGAAGAACCAAACACAAAAATGACGCCTTTTTGAATTTCGGAGTTTTAAAATAAACTCAGCCAAATCGGAACTATTCTGCTTCAGAACACCAGAAAGCAGAACTTCCTTATTCTGATGCAGTGCAGGTCAAAAAATAATATATCTACCTTCAACATGGTTAGTATACTTGGGTACATGGTTCATTTGGTTCTATTGTTCATATTTGCATAAGAAAATATTTTTTGTTCAACAAAGTTACACTCTAGAGACAGATTGCTCGACAAGTACCTACCTAATAATTTCCCGAAGTTTTTTTATATATTTTCTAAATTCCACATTTTCCTGTTTCCCATTCTCAAAACGACAAACCTATTCATTCCCACAAATCTGTTTATATTTTTTCGTTGAATATTCTCTTGACATATGACATGATAAACATCGTCATTATCATCATCATCTATCGCCTAATATACTCAAACAAACAAGAAACAAAAAAAAAAAAACAACTCATACCTACTTCTCATGACAAATGTCATCATCTCCTTATTGGCGTTGAAATTCTTGTTCCGCAACAAAATCTAATATTTCAACTTTCTCTGTGTCTCTCTATCTGTCTGTCTGTGCGTGAATTCCTCTCATTTTGGCCGGAAAAATTTAATTGAAGCAGAAAAAAAACTTTTCCGCAACAAAAAACAACCCCATCTTCAACCACCATCATCATCCAGGAAACAATATCTTTCCTTTTTGATTTAGAGAAAAAAAATATATTTATTATTTTTGTTGTATTCTTCCATCCAACAGCCAATGAAAAAGTTTAAATTATTATTAACTGCGAACATAATGAGAGTTCGTTGGAGAAAAAAAAATAAAACGAATAGAAGCAACAAAGTACAAAAAGTACACCAGCCAAGCCAGCTCGTTCTCGAGTCGACTTTACTATACTGTGTTCAAATGATTCAACTTTGGTTATTTACTGTCATCCTGTGAGTGAAGAGGGGTTACAAAATGGTTCTTTTTTCCCTCAATCAGCTTTAATATAGCAGATCCTGCTTTCTTCAGCCCCAACCAACACAACACACAATACAATATGTCATAATTTTCAAATATGCTTTCCGCACAACGCCAAACCAAGGAGGGAATCATCAGGCAACGCAATGGTACAAAACACACCAAGGATCGACTCTACTATACTTTTTGGTCTTTGGGAGTGGGAAGTGAAGAAAAGTTCCGCTACGCATCCACTAGGATACAAAAAAAAGGGGGAAAAACTCGGGCACGATGGAAAAACCGACTTTTGCTATACTGTTGCCTTTCATGAGCGGGATCAATGATTTCTTAAGGGGGGCTTACAATCTACCCGTTTAATATTTTTAAAATCTGAAAATAATTTTCAATACACTGGTTTATCTATTCTTTCCACTTTAAACTCTAAAAATATAGAAAAAAAAATGTTTTTAGCTCTGAGAATGATAGTATCCTTAAAAAAGTGAAAGGATTGCATATAGACTTTACTTTTCAATAAAAATTCATACAAATTATTATTTTAGATTTTCAGTCTTTTCGGTTTTCATTTCAGTTTTCAACAGATTCGAGAACTCAAAATAATAGGAAAAAATAAGAAACTAAATCTGGAACGAAAAAATCGATCAAAATTTTGAATACTGAAATCTCCAACAACGAAATTGAAATATCAACATGATATCAAGTTTAAAAATTCTAAACATCGAAATTTTAACTATCGAAACTCCATACATCCAATTCAAATTTTATAAGTAAAAACCACATTCCTTAAAAGTACAAAAACCAAAATTCCATAAAATCTTGAATATCAAAATATTGAAAAACAAAAACTTTTGGATAGCGTTCTGAAAATCTAAATTCTTAATATCAAAATTTCGGACACAAGAAGACCTTTGTATGATAAAATCCATTAAGACGGAATTTCAAAAAATTTATTTGTCCTAATTCACAACATACCGAGTTCTAAAACCAGAAGTTTTAATTTTTAAAAAAATTTTTAAAATCTGAAAATAATTTTAAATAGATACCTACACTATTTTATCTATTCGTTCAACTGTAAATCTCGAAAAATATAGAAAATAAAATGTTCTTAGCTCTGAGAATGAAAGCATCTTTAAAAAAGTGAAATCATTGCATATAAACTTCACTTTTCGATACTTAAACCTCTAAAATTCATACAGATTTTCATTTCGAGAACTCAAAATAATAGGAATTGATAAAAAACAAAATCTGGAACGAAAAAATGGATCAAAATTCCGAATATTGAAATCTCCAACAACGAAATTGAAATATCAAAATGATATCAAGTTTCCAAATTCCGAACAACGAACTTTTACCTGTCAAAACTCCAAGTATCCATTTCATAAGTAAAAACCCACATGCCTCAAAAGTACTTAACCCAAAATTCCATGTATAAAAAACATTGAATGTTTGTACATAAAACATTGAATATCAAATTATTGAAAACTAAAATTTTTAGATAGCATTCTGAAAATCTAAATTCTGAATATTGAAATTTCGGGCACAAGAACCCCTTTGTATGTTAATTCCGTCAATAAAGACAGAATTTCAAAAAATCTATTTTTCCTAGTTCTTCAAAACATACCGAGTTCTTACACAAGAAGTTTTAAACATCAAAATTTTCTATATCAAAATCTCAAACATGAAATTTGAAACACAAAAATTCCTTTTGTCAACTGAACAAAAAAAAAATCACAACACCAAAAACATTACATAAAAATCACCACGAATTCTTCATAAATGTATACCTACCTATTTTAAATGTTTAAACCCCAAGCACTAAAATTCCCAATACAACATTATAAACACCAAAAATACCGGAATAGCAGAAATTGGAACTTGAAAGCCGTAAATCCACAAAATTCTTAGCAGAAGGGTAGATATCCTGAGATCATGAATATCAAAATTCAAATTTCGACAAAACTTGAATAAAATAAACCCTTTTTTCAAAATTACAATTAGGTACCCAAAAAGTACAAGAAGTACCAAGTATGAAAACTCTTAAAATTGAAATACCCGATGTTAAAATAAGTATCTAAGGCCCAATTTATTCACTCTCCATTATTTTTAAAGGCTCCATTAAAAATTATAAAACTGTCAAATCGCATACAAATTATAAAATTTCCCTTTTTTAATGGCGACTTTAAATTTAATGGAGTGTGAATAAATTGGACCTAAGAGCTACAGCCTAAACTATTTGAGTGATTTTGTTCAAACTTGGTAGTTAACAGATTTGGGTGATTCCCTAGAGGACAAATTGAAATTTTTTTTGTTAGGACCAAAACTAACGGTACCTGTCATGTAACGGAAATAGAAAAGTTAATTTTTTTCAAAAACAGAAAGTTTTCAAAAAACTCATTTTTGGATTTTTAAAGAATATATCAAAATTTTTTTTTGAAAAATCAATTTTTTGAAAATGGGTTTATGAAAAATTTTGAAATTTTATGCGTATAAATAAATTATTTCTTCAATATGGCATACCAACTTTTTTTTTTGAAAAATGTTAGAAAATATTTGTAGGTATATAAAAAATTATTTTTTTAAAAAACGGCTCTAACGATTTTCGAAATTTTTTTTCTAAAAATTCCTTTTTATACAAGAAGTAAACTGGCATACTTGGTTTTATTGTGAAAGATCATTTAAAACAGTATTTAATCAATTATAAAAACAGATTTTATTTTTTTTAATTTCTTGAAAATATCAAATTTTAAATTTTCTTAATTTTCTTGAACATTAGAGTAGCTTTAAGCATAAGAGCAAGTACATACGTGCTACCCCAGTCATGCATTTTATTTTATTACGATTCAAAAACTCAATAACAAAATCCCATACACAATTCTCAACATCAAAATCAGAAATTATTGCATTCTCGAAACTTGTAGCATAAATCTTTGAATCCCTTTGGTCAAAATCAAAAATTTCAAAATCAATTACAGCAATTCCGAATACCAAAATCGACCAGGCTGTATTTTTTTGTTTCAAAATTTCTGGTATCAAAAACCTGAGTATGAAAATTCTGTAAATAAAATTAAAACACAAAACTTCTTTCCCTTATGGAAAAATTGCGAACGAAAGGATACCAAAAACCAAATTGTAAATTTGAAAATCCGAAATATGAATATAACCAAATTATAAAGATCTCCAATATTTAAGTCCCAAAATCGCAGTTCTCAAAAAATTTTAAAATTGCTATACCAGTTCTGAGTAATAAAACCCGATGTAAAAATCTTCGGTTTACTTATTCAGAATATTAATAAAGTACCGAATAATCAAAATTTAAAATGTATACATTTTCAAAATTTAGAGTAAATGCTTAGATTTAAGATTTTCATATTCTTAAAATAAAAATTATATAATTGAAATTATACCAAAATCCCAATTACTGACCAAAATCATCAAAGTTATGAATTTTGTATTCCAAAATGTTCAATATCATCTGCCAATATCACAGTTTGCAGACTACCAAAAACACTTTATTCCCATCCAAAATTCCAAATTTAAGAACCTCGATTATCAAAATCTCATTTTCAAGCTTATCGTTGCCCTAAATGTTGACATTTTGCTATTATTGGCTTATATTTTTATTACCTATTCACAGGTCATATTTGAGTATGAATATTAAATTTTTGAATTTTGGAGAGTACAATATTTTAGTTCTGAATTTTTATACATTTTTAATTTTTTTCAGACCGACTTTTTTGGACCTTTTTGTATCGTTTAATTCTATGATTTATATTTTTTAATTTTTAATACTTTTTTTTTATCTGTACTAACGGGTTGTTACAAATTTGGATATTGCCAAACAGGTGATACGGGCTACCCCAAAATTACTGCTTAAAATAATTGTTCAGTTTTTGAGGTTACTTATTGTAGACACAAAATTTCTTTATTAAAAGTTTACTCGAAGCTCTTGAGACGTTAAAATGTCCACCCTCACCCTTTATCCGTCCCTGAACTATGGGATGCCGTAGAGTTTTTGTACGAAAAGACTATTTATCAAGAGTTTCCTTGCTAATTGGATGATCTGAATTTATGGAAGACGCTCCATATTCTATGTTCGGTCATTATTCATTCGAAAATAATTGCGCGCCAGTTTATTTGTTTTGTTTTACTTGTTTGATGAGGGTTTTTATTATTTCTTTTTTTTTAGGGTTTAGCTTTATTTTCTATTCTTTTGTTTTCTATTTTTTTTTTTTTTTTTATTTATTCTAAAGGGATCCCCCTTCAAGGGTGGCATTGGACAAATTGTCCAAACATGGGTTAGCAGACAGTTCGCTAGAAACTGTCAAGTAGAATTAATACGCCGCGATTTTTTGTGATATCCTTTTCCTTTTTGCCATGTGCTGTTCTTTGGTTAGAACGATGATGGTGAATACTATACTAGTACTAAACTGAACACAGATGATGATGGAGATGATGATGCGTTTGTTCCAATTTTAATCGAATTACATGGTCACTGAACAATTTCTACTTTGAAGATCCTCCGACAGAGAGATGTCCGTCGACGACGTTGTTCGTTGTCGTCGTCTTTGTTGATGTAGTTCTTTATCATCATCATCATCGTCTTCGTCGTTGTTCAAAGTCGTCGTCGTGTTGTCATATCGGCCTCCTAGATAAGACGTGCACTCTTTTTCTCTAGTAAGATGATATTTTGCAAGGATATTCCGGGAATTGGCCTCAATTTAAATATTGAAAGCGGTCGGTTCTTGTTTTCGTTCGTTTGT
Source organism: Episyrphus balteatus (assembly GCF_945859705.1). Classification (NCBI taxonomy): domain Eukaryota; kingdom Metazoa; phylum Arthropoda; class Insecta; order Diptera; family Syrphidae; genus Episyrphus; species Episyrphus balteatus. Next base: position 128,234,834 of record NC_079135.1, on the reverse strand, counting down.
ACTCGTTGAGATGGTTTTTTGTTTAAGGAACACTTTGAAAGTGAATCCTATCTTTGGTTTTATTGAAGGCATATTGAGTTTCGTTTTGGAGATATACTTTACTTAAATATAAAAGTAATACTATTTGAGTGGAGAGAATATTGCAGTAGTACACTGAAAGAATACAGATAAAAAAATAATTCGAGTTAGAGCTTTCTTGGATCTTAAAAAAATTCAAATCAGGTTTGCTGCTCAGCTCTTTTGTTTTATCATCGAATGTCTAAATTTGCTGATTTTAATTCTGAAATTGATTGTTTTTTCACAATCAATTTTATGTTGCTTACTTAAGAACATTCGGGCAACTTATGGTTTTTTTCGCAGAATTTTAACAGCTTTTAAGGCTTGCCAAAGACCATCTATAAAATTTACACATTTTCAAAGATGATCCATGATGCGAGAAATTTTGTATTGTAGTCGTGCGTGACATATGACAATCCAACAGTTACATAAGGTTGAACGTTCTTCCGTTACGTTATGCTGTATTACGTTACATTACGTTACGTTGCGTTACATTACGTTACGTTACATTACGTTACGTTATGTTAAGCCCACTTATTTAGCAATAATGTGAAGCAGTAAAGTGGGAGAGTTGGGGTCCCATTACAGATCATGATTGTCGTCGATATTGAAGATTATGAAAGAAGAAGAACGTTGTTGCGTATTATGTTTAAAGAGACAAACTCACTCCTAAGTATGAGATTTCTATATGAACCACACTACACGAATGTAAACTTTTCTGCTTAGTTCTATTCGAGACTTCCAATTTGGTATTCGCTTAATATAGTGCAAAATTGGTTGCTGACTATCTAAATTGATTTCTGACTTCCAAGTCTATTCCCTAAAGCAAAATTTCATAGAGGTCCTTTTTACAGTGTATCTTTGTACCAATACGAATACCAACTCCTTATTGAAGGAAAATTGATTTTAATAAGATTTTCCAACTTTTATATACCCACTATCCACTTGAGGAGAGTTGTCTCAAGGACTCACTTTTCCTTGCAAATTCAATATGATGACTACGAAGATGGCTCAAATAATCATACAATGCAAAGAAACCCCAAATTCCCCCAACTAATCACGATTTCATCGCACACCACTCTGTCAGTCGTATAGTCGTATATTAGAGTCATGTCGGGTGAAGAAACCGAAGTAAAAGAAGAAGAAAGAAAATTCATTCTTGCAAGGATGTGCCAGAGAGCAGATATCTTCCAATATATATGAAAGTTGGAACAATCCATTCCGATGGAGAGGTGTGATGCGAGCAAAAGTGAAGACTGAAAATACGACCCAATGTTATGTCGATGTGAAATGACGAAGGACTGATGCCACTGCCATATCCAATCTTCTGCAACAACATACAAAAAGGAACAACGTCGAGGCATAATCGGCTTATCATCAGAGTTAGAGGCAAAGGCAGTGCGAAGGATCCTCTCCAGAAACCCACAGGAATCAACAAATGGCATTCAAGTCCCATGAAAATAGAAGAAATTGATGTGTTTTTTCTTCATTCTTTCATTCTGGTACCTACATTCACATCACTCAATATAATGCTTAGGATTTCAGTGAATCCTGTGAGAATCCTGTTTGTCAACATGGGAACGAAATCAAAAATTGACTCGAAATAAAAATTTGAAAAATCCCATTGTGTTTGGATGCTGTTGTCATGATGTGTAATCGAGGAAGAAGGACGATGACACGGGAAAGGAAGAGAAGAGTAGTCCACCAATTCAGGCAGGATTGTCTGTGTATATGCTCCCTTTCACCATCTCCCAACCACTACACTTGAAATATGTAGAGTGGGTATATATTGGGTATATAGACACATTCCATGCCTGGTAAATATTTAAATTCAATTTGCCCAGCAGATGGTGGTTTGTGATTGAAAATATTACATTCCCAGATTTCAGATTTCAGGTTATCGAGCAGCCAATGCAGCAGCAGCAGCAGCAAACGTTGATGTCGTCGAAGTCGTCGTCTTTCGAGAGCGGCAGTAATATTTGTTTTATGCTCAGAGAGCTCGAGGACTTTTTGGGTTTGGGATTGGATGACTGTGAAATAAATGGGCGAAAGAAGATACATATGAATTGAAGGTATACACCGAGGTATAGTATCTATACTCAACAAGTTCGGAATTTGAATTGGAATCCCATAAGAACGGTAAGTATGGACATTTCAAAAGTTACTTGCGCAAATGTGTACTTTGTTATATCTATCCGCTAACCATTACCACCGTCTGCCAAGGGTTTATGATATTTATTTTGCAAGTTATTTGGAAGCAAAAGTAAACTATTTGTAAGGGTTTATAAGACCGCAACAGATAAAAAATGACAGAAATTCATTGAAGTTTTAATGGCACACTTAAAAGTTTATTTAATAAATTCATCTTTTTCTGGATCTGTTTTTTTTTTTTTTTTTTTGAAATCCCATTGATAAATTTATTAGCTTTTTATTCTATTTTACTGTAAATAATATCTGAGTAAAAATAAAAATTGACTTTTAAAGAAAAAAATAAAAACAAATCTTGACCGCAGCACCACAGCTGCACCACGACTGCTCCACGTCCGCACCATTTCATTTTGTATGAAAAGTTCGCTGCACCATTATACATAATTTTGGATCATTGAAAAATAAAAAATAACTACTGAAGAGAAGTAGATTCGAACCCGATTATCCAGAGCAATTTTTAATTTGAAGTCCAATGCCTTAACCACTCGACCACCAAGTCATGTTTGTACGAACTGACAATTTGTTGCTGAAGTCAAAATAACTTTGAGGATAAATTTGTATAAGTACGAGAATACCTAGAATTTTTGATCATGTTGCAGACGTGGTGCGGCGGTGTTGCGGCGGTGCCCAGTGTGACAATTCGCTCACCTAGCGGAATTAAATTAATAGCGCTCACAGATTATAACTTTTCGAGGATTTTTTTTTTTTTGTTGAATTTATAACAAATATACAGGGTGTCCCATAAGTAATGGATCAAACAAAATATGCTGATAGGCCAACTTTAGGGCTCTCAGAATTTGGTAACTTGTTCATCCCAAATCCTTACGGTTTTCGATTTAATGCAGTTTTTGTGAAATTTCGAAAAATCCCGACTTTGCAACAGTATTTTGCTTCCTCCGCTCACAATTGATTTTTGTTTTTTATAATTCTTTCACTAAAACATTGCCTAATAATAAGAAATAATTAATTAATCAAAATATTTTTCATTTCATACGCCATTTTGCTGCAAATTAATTAACAGTTCCATGTTTTATAAAAACTCAATTTCTTTCTTTTATTTCATAGCAACACCCTGAAAAAAATTTGTATGGTGTGGCACTGGTTTATTATTTTGAAAACTTGTCGTGTTATTGCAGTTTTCAAAAATGTATAATAATTTCCAAAGTTGAAATTAGAACAAAAGATATTACAATTTGAATGCAAAAAAACAGAAGTTTTCAGAGCAAAATAACAAACAAAAATCGAGGCTTTTGTTCAAAAGGAAATAAACAAACAACAGTCGAGAAAATGTGTTTATTTTTCTTTGTTATTTTTCTCTGAAAAACCCTGTTTTGTTGCTTTTAAATTGTAATATCTTCAGTTCTAACTTCAACTTTGGAAACTTTTATACATTTTTGAAAACTGCAATAACATGGCAAGTTTTCAAAATAATGAACTAGTGGCACACTATACAAATTTTTTTCAGGGTGTTGCTCTGAAATAAAAGAAAGAAATTGAGTTTTTATAAAACATGGAACTGTTAATTAATTTGCAGCAAAATGGCGTATGAAATAAAAAATATTTTGATTAATTAATTATTTCTTATCATTAGGCAATGTTTTAGTGAAAGAATTGTAAAAAACAAAAATCAATTATGAGCGGAGGAAGCAAAATACTGTTGCAAAGTCGGGATTTTTCGAAATTTCACAAAAACTGCATTAAATCGAAAACCGTAAGGATTTGGGATGAACAAGTTACCTAATTCTGAGAGCCCTAAGGTTGGCCTATCAGCATATTTCGTTTGATCCATTACTTTTGGGACACCCTGTATACAAAATGAAATTTAGCAACAATTTTGCTAATAGTTTCTCATATTTTTAGCCAAAAAAGGAGTTAAATACAAGCATTTTTTACTACCAGAGAGGGGGTCAATCTCCCCCCGTTTAAGAGGGAGGGGCAATTTTCAAAAAAATTACTTAAAATAAAGAAAAAAATATTTTAAAACGACGGCAACACTGACAGTTATGAATGATACCTTTTTCAAAAGCTTACGTTTTATACTGAATTGTTATTTTTAAATCAAGTTATTATAATAAAAAGTTTTTGAAATAATCGATTTCAAAGTCAAAATTTGAGGAAAAAAATAAAAAAAAAAAAAACACATAGAATATTATTTTTTTAAAGACTGTGAATGTCCATACAAAATTGATTAATAAATACAACTGTCTCAATTGATTCCTTTTTTAATTACTAAAAACCATATGTTCCCATGCCTTCTAGTTTTTGAGAAAATTGAAACATAAGGGAACAACTTTTTTTATCAGATTTTTATTTTTTGGGTATTTTCGATAACTTTGGCATTAACAGTACCACTAACAAAAAAGGTCTTTGAAATATAACACATAAAAGTAGTTGGAAGCTTTAGGTGCCTGAAAAACAAAAATTCGATACCCCTATAAGTATTAAGTTAGCATTGGTGGTGCAGGGAATTTAATTTCTGATTAAGACACCCAAACATCAAGAATTTGCGTCTTAAAATTTCGAAAATTATTTTTAGAAAACAAGAATAAAGACCATTTAATACACCTGTTAATGGGAAAAAAAATCCACACAAAAAATTTTTCAAATTAACATTACAATCCTTATAATTTTGTTTTGATTCTTTCCATAGTAGTTATTTTTCTGGAAGGTAGTTCAAAAATGAAAAACAAATTTATGGGTGTCGCAGCTATGCGCAGCCACTTAAAATGCAAAAGGAAAGCTAACATATCAAGCTTTAAAATTAATATGGATTCCCAATGTAATAATGAGGAATAATTTTAAATTATCTCCATTTAATGTAAAAATTAAGCCAAAAAACACGATTTTTCAACTTTTAAGGAAAATAGCAAAGTATTGAACATCATATAAAATGAGATTTTACTTAAATTGATATGCTCCTGTATTATATTTAATACAAATCGCACAAAATTTTCAATAACAAATTAAAAAACACTTAAAAACCATAGTAACCAAATCACCTTTTAACCTCAATTTTAACTCAAAAAATCCAAAATTCAAACCTTAAGATCAGTTAAAATTTAATCACACTTACTTAGTACAAGGTATTAGCTTCACATAAAACCGGCTATTGCATAGATTCTTGCAAGTGATTTTTTAAATTAAATTCCGCTAGATGAGCGATTTGTGCGGTGGTGCGGCGGTGGTGCAGCGAATTTCTTTTCAATTTTTCTAAATGAAATGGTGCAAACGTCGTGCAGCGATGGTGCGGCGGTTTAAAATTTTTTGATAATGGTGCGGAAGTGGTGCGACGCAATTGAAATTTCTGATAATGGTGCGGCGGAATTCCATTTTTACTCGGGTATGCAAATGGAATCGTTGATTTTTGTTATGTTTGATAACGTTGATGGCTTTTTTAAGGAAAATGATAATACGGAATCCCAAAGTTTGGGTGAGAATATTCCTGAATATCATCCCTTTTTGTCTAGATCACGATCTAGATCATAAACACTAAGGTAAACCCAGCTTTAATAAATTTTTTTTGCTAAGTCCCAGATTCTAGATTGGGACAAGTTCACCTGTGCTAAAAATGAGTGGTCAAACCCAAAACAAACAAAACATACATTTGAGCTGAAAGAAAAGGCACTATATACCCCGAATACACTCCTTTTTTTTAGACGTGACACTGATGTACCGAACAAAAAATATAAGGTTGTTTTTGACGTTTTCACTCTGATAAAACGGGCCTAAAAGTATCAAGACATTTGCGGGTGAAATATGTGTTTACTTTGAATCCCATAAAATAAAAATATAAAAAACAACATTACATTACAATGTTTTGTTGCAAATCATCTAATTGCCTGCTAAGTGTATTCATACACCTCATTAGTTTTGTGCATAATAAATGCAATTACACTATGAGCACACTCTAAACAAAAAGCTAATTGAAAATTTAAAACAACATAATTGTTTTCATTCAAAATATTATTATTTTCACAGCAATGTAAAGGCTTCCCTTTTTCCCCGTTCCCCATCAACTATTACCCACCAATCCACAACATTGCGTCTATCTTTCTCCCATTGAGTTGTTAGCTGGGAAGTTTAAATTTTGCATTTAAAAATGTTAAACCTACCTAGAAGCTACGAAATATAAAAGTAAAATATCATTTTATTATCTTTTAATCTCCTTGCTAACGCTATACCAACCATAGCTTATTTGGCTCTTAAAAAGCAGCCTTTTAACTAGCTCTGAGCTGAAATGCTGAACTGCTGCCAGGCTCATTACCAACAGCACATACATCTCAATTAATCTTAAATATTTTAAAATGTTTTATACTTCTTTGTGTTGGTGTTGTTGTTGTTGTTGGCAATCCACGACTATGAATGGCATAATTAGAGTCCCATTCATAGAACTACCGTTTACATAATAATTTTAATTTTTGGCCCAAAAAATTTACATAATATTTTCATTTTCAGTCCTCGCTATGATACATTTGCTACACACGAGAGTATGGAGGAAGGAAGCCTGAAACACAGTCATATAGCCAACAGGGGAGAAAGACTCTCTTTAAACGGTAGCCATTAGCTATTCCGCCTTTCACTCTTAATAATAAAATTCAAAAATATGTACAAAAAAAAATATATTTAATTTTTCAACAGATAACAATCTGGGGGCTGCAGATTGCTGCATTTCTGGGAATAGTCCGTGAAATGGCCCAATTAGCAATTAGAAGGCACACACACATTTTTTTTTACATATATTTACATATCTATGTGAGTGTTTATATGTAAATGAGGGTTTTATTTTTGTGTGCGGTTACTAATTGCCAACAACAACAACAAAAAAGATACAAATTGAACAGAAAGAAAATATTTTTATGAATTTTGTGATGCTCTTGGGGTATGAGAAAAACTTTGTTTACGCACAAATCGACTTTACTAAAAGTTCCTGGACAATGGCTATACAGCGCCAGTGCCAGTATAAGCATGGTATGCCAATTAATCACACAGGTGGGTACTTTAGTTAATTTTTCTTGACTTCACCTTATATTCCAAGCAAATGGGCCAAAAGTGGCGGCTGTTAATAGTTGGTAACACCAAAGACACCTTGAAGAAAATTTTCGGACTTTTGGTGGGGAATTTTTTCGGGGATTCCTGATTGATGGTACACAAGACAAACATGAATTTGAAGATGGAATCATTAGTAAAGTATAATGGCCCAGGTCGAGTAATTAAGTCAGTATGAAATTTATAATGGTGCGTCTTTTGTTTCCTAAGGCAAATAATAATAATACAAAGTAACTTTCCTAACTTAAGTAACCTTTAAGTTGTTTTTTTTGTTTTTGTCGGATGGTTGGTTAATGAGGAAAGCTGGCGGGATACAATATTTGAGTTGTGAGAATTGTAATGAAAAATTAGGTTTCTTTAATTTGGATCTTAAGTTTTTTTTTGTATTTGGGGTGGGAATTTATATTTTAAGTTTGCCTGAGAACCAATTTGATCCAGTGATGTTCTAATTAAGGGCCCCTATATTCCATCTGCTAATAGATGCTTCCTTAAATCGTGATTTTTAATCTAACATTAAATTTAATGAATTTCAGTCCAATTGATTTATATTTTTGTTCAAATTTCGCCACGATTCTTACGAATAAAGCGAAAAAAAATCTAATTTTTGTAGAAAAAGGACTCATATATCTGGAAATCTTCATTTTTATCAAGAAATATAATGCACCGAAGCTATTATGTTTGGCAGCTTAAGGTGTCACTTGAAGCTATTTTATTTATTATTGTAGATGGAAAAGTACCTATGCTGTAGGTATGTCTTAAAAAATCAGAGTCACATTCAGTAGCCTGTAGAAAGTAGAGAGGGATTGCTTGTAAAAGTTCCTTATCTTAGGTTTCAAAAATCGTATAATCTGGTACTTGTAACAAAGTATTGGAAATTTGATGATGAAAAATTATGTGATTATCATAGGGACCAAGAAAAATTCCAATAACCAAAAAAGTAAAAAATAAAATGACATATAACCTCAAAAGTATTGTCCAGAAAAACAGTGTATGCTTTTTTCAAAATAGCGGATTGCGCCAGGGGATGGTGTTCCTATATTTCGTTCCACAAAATGCTTGTTTTTTGCTTAGTACTTTCCAGTACTATGAAATTCTATTTACATTTAATCCAAAATATGTACATATATGCTTTCCCGTAGTAAATTTTTTTAAATCCAAATCAGTATCGAATATTGGAATTTGGAAAAAAAGAGGTTGTCTGTAAAGCCGCTTTACGGACGATGATTTTACGTGATAACGTCGTCAGAAAACAGATTGTGTGATTTTGTTTAATATGAGTCAATTGAAGAGTTTGCTTTTTTCAAACAATCATAATTTACAAGAAAAAGCTAAAAAGAAATACCTTTTTTATTTTCTCATTATATTAATTTTTTTATTTCAAAAGCTTACAAAAAAAATTGTGCAATTTAAAAGCCAAGTATTTCTTCTTAAGAATAAAACCATTTTAAATTTTTACAATGCGCAAAAAGTATAAAAATAATTTATTGAAAACAATCATTTTCATCAAAAAAAGCAAAAAAAAACATGAATTTTTATTTTCTCATTTCATTAATTCCATTTTTTTCCCTAACAACCTATAAAAAATTGTATACCATCTGAAAGCTCAAAATATATATATCGATCAGGTCTATGAGACATCTACAAAAAGAGCTAGAATTTTTTGAACTCGATCAAATTTCATAAAAAAAAAGCAAAAAAAAAAACATTTATTTTTATGTTCTCAGGCTATGGAATCAATTTTTTTGTTTGACAACCTATAAAAAATATATACCATGTGAAAGCTTATTTTTTAACCTTTCATATGACGTATCAATCTCATTTCAAAGATGCCTACAAGAGAAGTTAGAATTTTTTAAAGTCAACCATGTCGAATTTCCAGACTGAGATTACGGTACTTCCCACACTGGTGGCTGTTCGGGGGGGGCAACAGATCTCCATTGGTGTTTTAAGGTTTTTCGCAAGTTTCTTGATTTAGCATTGTGTAGCTTGTAGTTAGTCTACCGTTATGTGTGATATACCAAATGAAAGGTAATTGTATCAGGATGCTCATAAAAGTTTAATAAAATTTCTATCTGCTCTTGGTCAAAAGTTATAACCTGTTGAATTCTATTTTACAGTTATCTCAAAATTGTGTTCACGAAAATGATTGAAACTTAGCACACATTTAGTCGTGGTCATGGTCTATCATTTTTTTTTTTTTTTTACATGGTCTATCATTACTCCACATACTTTATTCCTGTATCTATTAAAGAAAAAAAGATAAAAATAAAAAACGATGAAAATCGGTTAAAAACGGTAAAAAAACGTGTTTTTTATAAACTTTTTTCTCCCGTTATTCAGTCAAAATTCACTAAACGATTCCAAGTTTTTGCTTATGCATAAGAACCTACATTTCCTATAAGTTTGAGATTTTTTGAATGCTAGCAAAAAAAAGCTAAAAATCAAAAATTACCCAAAAATACCCCTAAAAAACAAGGTGTTTTTCAAAAATTCATATTTCGAAACGCTGAGCGTTAGAAAAAAATCCGTATCAGACGCCTACTTTTTTTTCTCTCATCTTTCACCTGGCATCTTTAGAATTGTCAAAAAAAAAAATTTTTACCCAAAATCATCATTTTGTCATAGCCCCAACACGTGTACAACGCTCAAACAAAACGTTATAGCTTAGTTTCAAAATTTTTTAGAATTTTTTCTTAAATGCAGTTGTCCTTAAATTAATCTCATCTATCTATAGCAAAAAAAAAAATCAATTCTCTACGACTTCGCGTTTGGATTTTAGTTCAAATTTCATCTTTCCGTTTTACCCCTGTTTACCCTATTAAATGACGGAATTTTTTAAAAATCCTTCATTTGGATTAAGCTTTAGGTTATTATCTTTCAAATAAGTTATAGAAGATTTCTGTATCTCTAATAGTTTATTTTTAATTTTTAATTGAAATTTTTTGCCGCACTGCGAAAGTGCGAGAGTGTAACGTTAGAAAATGGCGTCACTTTTTTGTGGTGGCTGCCATGGTTCATCGATTTATAAGACGTTATCACGTCAAAAAAAAAACCGTTATCAAATCCTGGCGCCCAAGTTTGTTCAGTGCCTTAACGGTCGAATTTCTGTATCTGGGTTGAAATCCTATTTGTTTTTTCTAAGTCAATTTTTAACCGATTTTCATAAAAAATACCTCGTTGGGTTTGGAAAAAAGTATTATTTCAGAATATGTTTTTAAAACAGCATGTTGTTTCGAAAACATATACTTTAAATTGATGTCGAAGTTGGGTTAGTGCCGAAAAAAAGGAACTTTTGAACTCATTTAGAAATCTAAAATGGGTATAAATTTGACGAAGCTAGAATTTTTTCAATGGATGAAGGTCCAAAAAACCGTTTTTTTTTGCGCATAACTCCAGATTTTGGGGGTGTAAGGGACTATTTAAATAACGTTTCATAATCAGTGCGACTAGCTCTTCAAAACGTGGTAGGTCTCCGCTCGCGTATATTTTGAAACCTTCTTGTTGTAACACAGTGTAAATAGGTCAAATCCATTTGAAATTTGTGTCGTATTTTGAATTTTGAGAAGCTTTTTCTCAGGAACTAAAGGAACTTTTGAAATAAATAATTCACAGATCAATAGTTCCATATCTTAAGACTTTCTTTCTTTCATACTATTTGATATAAAACGGAACCTTTAATTTTTAATACATTAAAACATCCAACCTATAGAGAAGTGGACTTGACCCATTATTATTATTTTGAACGGTTCATATTTTCCTAAACAAAGTATCTAAAGAAACAGTTTACACATTGTATTATCTGGCAATATCCTACTGAGGCATAATGTTGCTATGCTTTCAAGTTCTTTATTGAAGATTTTTTGGCTTCTCTACTCGACCTTGCCCGTATGGCAAGTCTAAGAGGCAACCCATTTGTTTCAAACTGTGTCATAAGAAGCTACCTTTAGGAAAATACGAGGCATACAACAACAGAGGTAACAAAGCCAATAAGAAATTATTCACTAATGTGGCTGGATTTCTGAGTTAACTAAAAAGTTCTAACTATAAATGGGCATTATTTATTATGACGCAACTTTATTCTACCAGCTCTAGATCTTATAAATTCATTTCTTATCAATATTCTTTCACCAACACTATGCGCAACACTCAAAAAGAAAGTTTTAAAAAATATAAATACAAATTAATATAAATCTCTTAACCCCTAAAAACTATTAGCTACTGTCCATTTGATTGAGTAAAATTAAAATGTGTCCAAACCACTGACCATTTTTATAATTACATCAAACTTTATGTGGGCTTAGGTCAGCCAGGCCTAAAAAGTTTTTTTTTTTTATTTCATTATTAATCTTGAAAAATGTCAAAAAAAAAAAGAGAAATTAAAGCAACATTTTTATTGTATCACTGGTTGCTTGCTGCACCGCGCCAAGCACTATTACCAAAGCCATTATCGTTATATTAATCATGACAGCTGCTTAAAAGCCTTAATTTTAAACCATTTTTTCTGTTTTTTTAAATTTTTATGAAAGGCTTTCCCAAGAAATTTTCTTTACTATTAACCCAAAAGAGTAGATAGTTTCATTGAAAAAAAAAAACAATGAAACTGCACTTTCCCGCACTCTCAAATTTTGTAATCATATCTTAATGAGCTGATAGCGCGAGTGAACACCGACAAAGCAAAAAGCGGTGACTGACGACGACGACGACGCTACTGGTGCCCTGATCCCAAAGTAATAAAAAAAAAACTAAAGAAAAAAACAATGAACCACCCTGTTTTTGAGAAGTTTGTTCGTTCGGGCACAGTGGAGCGTAAAGTTGTTGTTTTAAGACAAATAAAACAGAAATGAGTTATTTTTACAATCAGAGGCGACTTTGAGATGGGGATTTGACCTCTTTTAAAACCAAAAAAAGTTCAAGATTTCAGTCAATTTTGGGGGAAGCTTCATTTTTTACGAAAACCGGAAGTTGGCAATGGGAACAAATTGAATTGTCTTAGAAGTCGACTGGAAGGCATATTGAGAAATTGGTAAGAGTTGATGTCTGATGTTCCACCGACTGAACTTCAATTAAGATAACAAAGAAGACAAATTTTGTATGTCCCCTCTCTTGCCTTTGATCGAATGATGACTCCCGAAGGGGTTTTTTTCGTCGTTTTATTTTATATCTTTTTTACCGACAATGTTTTAGGTTTTCCTTCGAAATTGGGTTCATCTCTGGAGCCATCACGTATAGAAAAGATATTAAATTACCCTTGTACATCATGTCCATGAGTTTGTCCGAAACAGGGCCCGGTCGTCGGCAATGGCAACGGCGCGGCGCATCGACAACCGCGCCATCGAAATGGGAGCGGAATAGTTACCGATAGTAAAAGGATCGACTAACTCCTTTCATGTCCACCGATGACGATGAGCTTGGTGGTGGTGTGTCCCGCAGTCTCCTAATGATAATTCAATAGCAAACACACCTGCGCCGCAGGGCAATGGATGTTAGCATACCTCGCCTATACGACGAACGTTCTCTACATACTCGTATTTAAGCCTCATCTCTCAAGTGCACGGGTGGAAACAAATTAATTAATTACCTGTATGATTTTAATAGGGTCAGTGCCTAGGTGCTTAGAGCTCTCTTTCAAGGTTTCAAGTCTCAGTCTTTGGTTTATATGTTTGATCTTCTTTTTTTTCTGTTTTTTTTTTGGTTCATCGGACCATGTGGTGGTGTTTCGTGTGTACATAAATAATTTCAAAGGAAAAGTCGGAGAGCCAGCTCTCGGTGGGGGAGCTACTTGCTGCGAAAAGCCATTAGACTCTGCACATCGAGCTGTTGCACTAAATCAGAGTCGAAATTCTAATTTCGGAGCATTTATTTAGCCCCCATAATTGGAGCTATGATGGGCTATTTTTCTTGTTTTGGTTTTCATTTGAGGATATTAAAGAAGGTGGAATGGGTAATGGGAATAAGGTCTTGTTAATTAAGATACCACAACCAATTTTTGGGAAGAAGGGAATAATGTTAGGTTTATTTTGGTTTTTGGAAAACAAAAGGGTTTTGTTATAATTTTTGTTTTACTCTCAAAAAAGGCGGTTAGTCTAATGAGGACAAATAAGTATAGAAAAAGGCGATGGTTACAAAAGTCAATAAATTTGTTAAGGAAATTATAATTAACTCAAAATAGATTGCTGTTGGAATATTTAACAATGTAATGTAATAGGTCAGAAATGTAGGTTTACATTAAGCAGAGTTTGTATACTTTGTATTATTTCTGAAACTCCAAAAAAATGAAACGAAATTAGATAACTTAATAACCATCGTTATCTTTTGTGACAAGTTCAAACGCTTCTATAAAAGTACCGAAGGACGATTGCAACAAATAGAAGGTTGTACCAAAAAACATCCAAAAAGTTTTGACAAATCCGAAATTGAAATTGTAGGAAATAGCCAGTACCTTAAAAATTTCAAATTAACTTAAAGTAGTAGGTACCTACCAAAGAGCTGTTAAAGGTCTTATATTAAAAGTTGCTTGGAATATTAAAACTTTTTAAAAATTCATAGAAGATTTTTTTAAAAGAATTTAAACTTAAAAAAATAATAAATACTTTGGTTTTAAGTTGGAAAAACTTCCTCTAAAATGGTTTTGACCTAAAAATGAAGTATGCCAATTATTTTCTTGTATAGAAAAGAATTTGGGAGCGGGTCATAATTCTGCTTGTCAAAATTCTGTACGACAAAATTCTGTGGGGTCAAAACACTGTAATACCATAATTCTGTACGTCATTATACTGTAAATACAAAATTCTGTACGTCAAAATACTGTATGAACAAAATACTGACATGCAAAATTCTGTTTTGTAAAATTCTGTACGGCAAAATACTGTATATCAAAATTCTGTAAAAATGCTGTAAAAAAATATCGTTTTGATAATGTAAAAAAGTGCGCGCGCACTTTTTTACTTTATCAAAACGATATTTTTTTACAGCATTTTTACAGAATTTTGATTTACAGAATTTTGATGTACAGTATTTTGAAATACAGTATTTTGACCAACCAGAATTTTGCTATACAGAATTTTGACTTTCAGAATTTTGTTCCTACAGCATTTTGCACATACAGAATTTTGACATACAGTATTTTGGCATACAGTATTTTGAATACAGAATTTTGCAACATACAGAATTTCGACCCCAACCCAAAGAATTTTTTTATAAAAATCGTAAGAGTCGCTTAATTTTTTTTTTTTTTTAATTTCAAAAAATTTTTAACAAAAATTGGCATTTAAATATAAATTGACGCATACCGACATAGATTCAATGAAATCTATTCATCGATAAAAAAAATAGGTTTTAGAAAAAAAAGTTTGAAACTTTTTTTAATAATCCAAAAATATTTTTTTTTTTTTAATTTTTCTTAAATTTTACATTGAGGATATAACAACGTATTTATAAAAAAAAATGTTCAGATCGGTCATGTATTAGGAATAATGTCCTGGGCCAAATAATGTGTTTCCTCTGTTTGAATAGAATCCAATGGAACCTTTTATCTACTTGTTTTCAAGTTTGAAATGGCGCCGCTTATTTCAGCTTTTGTTTACTCAACAGTTTAAAATTCAATATTAGCTACTTAAACAACTTCTAACCTTTACAAGGCGTCATTTGCGATCTTTGTTTTTTTTTTTTTTTTTTTTTTGAAAATCTTACCTATAAATTGAAGTCATCGGGCCCATCAAAATTGAACTATTTCAAATGAGAAAAACCACTTTGCGTCACTCATTTTTCCAGCTCATATGGAGTCTAAAAAATTCTAAACGAATACCTTTTTGTTTCTTGTTTAAAGGTGGTTTCTTTTGGACTTTTAATGGGTTAAAATGATATGTGCTGTAAATTACTCTGCGGAGTGTTGAAACACTTGTAGAAACACCAGCTTTTTGTTTGATTTTTGCCCCAGAATCAAATGAATTGGAATCAGATCTAAAAATTTCTCGTCGATTAACTGCTATTTTTGCCGTTTTTTACCTCAATTCATATTTTTCTTGTACAAACTTTTATTTCGGAGGTACGAATAGGCAACACACTAAAACTCCGATGAATTTTGGTAGCTATAGTAGACCCGGTCAGTACTATTGTTCCGTTAACAAATTAATTTTAGCTCTGTCGACAGTATTCAAAGCTTTTAATCTAGTACTTTTTTTTTAATTTTAATTAAATGACAAAATCTCATTGAAGACATTTCAACCTTTGATTTGGTATGCCAATCACCTCAAAACTCTCATAAACAACGAAGATATTGACCTTGAAAGACCGTGTGTCTATTCAGTTGACGCAAAAAAAAACTGCATTTTTCCATATGGGACGCTTTGTAAGAGAACACGAAAAAAAATAGCGGTACTTTGTGAATTATTCTTTCCGAATTGTTTTCACAACATCACAAGCTAACGTTAAACATCATCAAATGACACATTAAAGCTCAATCTTAGGATAAAATACACAAAATACCTTTGAAATTTTGTGTGCTTATTCAGTTGAAGCGGAGTGTACAATTAGACTGATTCAAAAATTTTTTTTTGATTTTTTTGTTCAAAGCATTGTTGGAAATGACGATAAAAAAATACTGTAAAAGTTTCAGCCCTTAATGTTAACATTTAGTACCACCGCATCTCAAATTTCTATTTCCCATACGATTTGTATGGGAAAGATTGTGTATTTGTGCTTAGAATTGTTTATCTTTTTAATGGTTCATCCAAAAGGCTTGGCAAAATCATTTTCTTTTATAAAATTGTCCGCTCTACAAAAAAGCTCTTAATAATTTTTTTGATTTACCCCCGAGTTTCGAAGTTATTCAACTTTAAAATATAAAAAGTAATTTTTTCTGATTTTTTTCCGATTTTTTGACGAAATTATTAGGTTTTTCAAAAAATTTGGCAAAAATTTTCGAATATTTGTATTCTATGTTGTGTTTTGGTTTCACAAATCCTTTTATATAACTCTCAAACCCCTAATACTATCATATTAGATTTCTTTAATAAATTTGAATAATTCATTTTTTCTACTAAAAATTATTTTAATTAATTTTTCGCGTCCGTTTTTTTTAAATTTTATAAATGCAATTTTGTAGAGCGTTCAATTTTATACTAGAAAATGATTAATTCTAGCCTTTTTGATGAACCATTATAAAGATAAAAAATCTAAACACAAATACACAATTTTTCCCATACAAATCGTATGGGAAATAGAAATTTGCGATGCGGCGGTACTAAATGTTAACATTAAGGGCTGAAACTTTTACAGTATTTTTTTATCGTCATTTCCAACAATATTTTCAACAATGCTTTGAACAAAAAAAAAAAAATTTTTTTTTGAATCAGACTAATATACTAATATATATACAATACTAATATATACTAATATATACTATTGAAAATAAATGAATTGAAAATAAATGAAATTGAAATTACAAATTAAATTAATACTTACACACTACTTAATTACTACTTAAATTTAAGTAACTAAATGGCAACACTTGAACTCTTATACTATATTTTGCTAAACTATGTATACAGGGTGTCCCAAAAGTAATGGATCAAACGAAATATGCAGATAGGCCAACTTTAGGGCTCTCAGAATTTGGTAACTTGTTCATCCCAAATCCTTACGGTTTTCAATTTAATGCAGTTTTTGTGAATTATCGAAAAATCTCGACTTTGCAACAGTATTTTGCTTCCTCCGCTCATAATTGATTTTTGTTTTTTACAATTCTTTCACTAAAACATTGCCTAATAATAAGAAATAATTATTTAATCAAAATATTTTTTATTTCATACGCCATTTTGCTGCAAATTATGTAACAGTTCCATGTTTTATAAAAACTCAATTTCTTACTTTTATTTGAGAGGAACATCCCGAAAAAAAATTGTATGGTGTGATACTGGTTTATTATTTTAAAAACTTGCCGTGTTATTGCACTTTTCAAAAATGTATAAAAATTTCCAAAGTTCAAATTAGAACGAAAGATATTACAATTTTAATGCAAAAAAACAGGGGTTTTCCGAGCAAAATAACAAACAAAAATCGAGGCTTTTATTCAAAAAGAAATAAACAAACAACAGTCGAGGAAATGTGTTTATTTTTCTTTGTTATTTTTCTCTGAAAAGGCCTGTTTTGTTGCATTAAAATTGTAATATCTTTTGTTCTAACTTCAAGTTTGGAAACTTTTATACATTTTTGAAAAGTGCAATAACACGGCAAGTTTTTAAAATAATTAACCTGTGTCACACCATACAAATTTTTTGCAGTGTGTTGCTCTGAAAAAAAATTAAGTAATTGAGTTTTTATAAAACATGGAACTGTTAATTAATTTGCAGCAAAATGGCGTATGAAATAAAAAATATTTTGATTAAATAATTATTTATTCTTATTAACCAATGTTTTAGTGAAAGAATTGTAAAAAACAAAAATCAATTATGACCGGAGGAAGCAAAATACTGTTGCAAAGCCGAGATTTTTCGATAATTCACAAAAACTGCATTAAATTGAAAACCGTAAGGATTTGGGATGAACAAGTTACTAAATTCTGAGAGCCCTAAAGTTGGCCTATCTGCATATTTCGTTTGATCCATTACTTTTGGGACACCCTGTATATGAAAACTTAACCTATTCCTGAATTATACTTTGAACTATTAACTCGTGGTGTTTTAATTTCTCTATACTAGAAGATCCTAACAAAGGTTATGGGCTATCGTTTTCCCGCGTTTTGCTAACTTCTATATTTTTTTATTAATTGCAAGTAAAATGTCAAATTCAATTTACCAAATCGAGAAATTGAGCGAACAAAACTATGATTCGTGGAAAATTCTAGTGAGAAGCGTTCTAATTCACAACGATTTATGGAGCTATGTCTCTGGGCGTTCTGTGAAGCCAGAACCAGACAAAGTAGAGGAATCGACATTATGGTGCACGAAAGATGAAAAAGCACTAGCTACAATACTTTTGTGCGTAAAGCCTTCGCAAATAAATTACATTAAAAATTGTAAGACATCTGCAGAAGCTTGGGAAAGTTTGGAAAAAATCCATCAACCCACAGGGCCGGCAAGGAAAGTCACACTTTTCAAGCAACTTTTACAATTGAAAATGGAAGGTAATAATGTTCAGCTTCATATTAATTCTTTCTTCGATTTGGCAGAAAAAATCAAGGAACTAAACATCGAGCTACAAGATGAACTACTGGCGATAATCTTACTTTCCAGTTTACCGAGCGCGTACGAAAATTTCATCATCGCAATCGAGTCACGGGATAAGTTACCATCCGTCGAAATTTTGAAGGTGAAACTTCTTGAGGAAGGCCAACGCCGTGGAGAGACTGAGCCAGCTGAATTTTCATCAGAAAGAGCATTATATTTGCACAATAAGCAAAAGAAAAATAAATATGCGCACAAAAATTCTGCATATCAAAAGCCTGCTCAATCGAATGGTTTATCAGATAGAGCGCCCTTCAAAGGTAGGTGTTATCGATGTAAGCGCCAGGGTCACGTGGCTTCAAATTGCGAAAGGCAAAAACACTCATCAAGTGTTGCGGTCACTTCAGCGTTTGCATTATTAAATTCTATATGTACGAAAGAATTTGATGAAAATACATGGATTATAGACAGTGGGTCAACGAGTCACTTGTGCTGTGACAGAAAAAAATTTTCTTTCTGTACCGATCACGTAGAAAAAATCGAACTAGCTGGAGGGAAGTTTATTAATTCAGCGGGAATTGGCGAAATAGATTTATTCGCGAATAAAAAGATCACATTGAAAAATGTATTATTTGTACCAGATCTGCAAATGAATTTTATTTCTGTGAGTAAAGCTACTAGTGCTGGAAATAAAGTTGTCTTTTTAGATAAGCGTGCAGAAATTATTGATCGGTCATCTATTGAGTTGCTGTGTGCAATCAAGGTCAACAACGTTTATGTTTTTAAAGAAAAGCAATTTAACGCACTTGCTGCTTGTTCAGCCAGCTCTACAAAGGCTGGAGGTACTGTGTTGGATAAGGGAATTGGAGAAGCTGCGGGTGATGGTGGAAGGTTGGATACTGAAAGTCTTGTTGTTGCTGATGGTGCTGGGGTTAGCTGTGATACTGGAGAAGTTGTTACTGTTGCTGGATGGGATAAGGTTTTTGCATTGTGGCATCAAAGGTATGGCCATTTAAATGGACAAAGTTTGCATAACCTGTTCAATAAAAACATGGTTCGAGGTGTAAGCTCTCAAAATATCACCAAAGCTGCTCTCAAATGCGAGATCTGCTTGAGGGGAAAAATGTCATCTTTACCATTTGCGTTATCGGAAAATAGAAGTAAGTCTGTGCTTTCAATTATCCACACCGATATTTGTGGACCCATGAGGAGTGTATCAAATGGAGGCGTAAAATACTTTTTAACTTTCATTGACGATCACTCTCGCATGATTTTTGTGTACTTCTTACGTCAGAAAAGCGAGGCATTGAATTTTTTTAAGTCGTTTAAGTTAATGGCAGAAAAACAGACTGGTAACAAAATCAAAATTTTGAGAAGCGATAACGGGAAGGAATACGTAAACAAAGATTTTAACAATTTTTTAAAATATAATGGTATTCAACATCAATTAACTTCCCCTTATACTCCACAGCAAAACGGGTGCGCCGAGAGAGCAAATAGAACTCTTGTGGAGATGGCGCGTTGTATGCTGATTGCAGCTGATATGAAGCAAGGTTTTTGGGCTGAAGCAATAAACACATCCGTTTATCTGAGGAACAGATCACCGACAAAGTTATTGGAACTTCAAACACCATTTGAAGCTTGGTTTGGATTTACACCAAACGTGTCTCATTTGAGGATTTTCGGATGTAAAGCATTCATGCTGAATAAGAAACCAGGTAATTCGAAGTTTAGCCCAAAAGGCATTGAATGTTTAATGGTGGGTTATTCTGACGAGGCTAAAGCCTATATATTATATGAACGCAGAACGGGTAAAATTCATATAAGTCGGGATGTTAAATTTATTGAAAATCCGTCTAAAATCTGTGTTACAGACTCCGATTATGTTCTTATTGAATCATCGAGAGAAGATGAGGTCGATAATCATAATTTCACACAAATTAAATCTTTTAAAGAAGAAGGTGATGACGTCGAATTTGAAGATGCTATCGGACAAGACGATAATGCTCGAGATGTGTGTGAAATTGAAATACCCGTCGAAAAATCTGCTTCACAAGATGCTGCTGTTGTTGGTGCTTCACAAAATGCTGTTGTTGTTGGTGTTTCACAAGATGTTGTTCCTGGTCACGTTGTTAACGAAGATGCTGGTACTTTTGAACGCGAAGCTGCTGTAGAAGAATATGAATTTTCTGATAATGAAATTCCTGTTGGAGTTGATGATGAATTCGAGGACTGTGAGGATGACGAATTGCAAATGAATTCCAATGCAAGTACTAAAGAGGCGTCTACTGAAATTGAAAACCAGGTTAGTCCTAGCATTTTAAGAAGTGGTAGAGTTAGAAACGTAGAAAATATAACAAGAAAAAAGGTAAATCCCAGGCGAAGGTCAAATTCTTTGAACTTTATGCTTAATGTTGGTAAAAGTTGCGAGAACGTACCGAGTACCGTTAAAGAAGCCCTAAGTGGTAAAGATTCGCAATTGTGGCAGAATGCTATGGAAGCTGAATATCGTTCGTTATCTGAAAATAAAACCTGGGTTCTAGTCGATTTGCCAGCATATCGTAAGGCTATAAAATCCAAATGGGTTTTTAATATTAAAAAAGACAAGAATGGTAAAATTGAGAGGTACAAAGCCAGACTTGTAGCGAAAGGCTGCAGTCAAAAATATGGCCAGGATTTTACTGAAACTTTCTCTCCAGTCACCAGATACTCAACAATAAGGCTAGTAATTGCTTTGGCCGTAGAGTTAAAATTGCTTGTACATCAAATTGACATAACTTCTGCGTACCTCAACAGTGAGCTGGATACAAACATATATATGGAGCAACCTGAACATTTTGTGAGCAAAGCACATCCGAGAAAAGTATGTAAGCTGGTGAAAGCCTTATATGGACTTAAGCAGTCCGGAAGGCAGTGGAATCAAAAACTAAATAGCGTCCTGCTAAAAATTGGTTTCGTGAGATCTTCCTACGATAATTGCGTTTATACATCATCTGGTCAAAAAGGAATTATAAATATTTTGGTCGTTTACGTAGACGATATTATTCTCGCTTTTAAGGAGGAAGAAGACTTAAACAAGGTCAAGTTAAAACTTGCTATGGAGTTTAAACTCGAAGACAAAGGACCCATCAACTATTTTTTGGGTATGGAATTTGAAAGAGAAGGTGATAGAGGTCCGATTAAACTGGGTCAAACAAAGCTTATTGCAGAGGTTTTAGATGATTTTCGAATGCTAGAATGTAAGCCAGTTAGCACACCGTTGGATCCGGGATCGAAGTTGGAAAAATGCACATTATGTCCAAACTGTGCAAAGGTTGATACAAGGACTTTTCAATCACTTATAGGGTCGTTAAATTTCATAAGTCTAACAACACGACCTGATATATCACATTCTGTGATTAAATTATCGCAGTTCAATACGAACCCTCATAAAGAGCATTTGACAGCTGCAAAACATTTGCTCAGGTATTTGAATAAAACAATAAATTTGAAACTTATTTTCAGAAAGTCTGCTGCTGAATTGGTTGGGTACGCTGATGCTGATTGGGGTGGAGATTCAAACGACAGACGATCTTTTACGGGCTTTGTGTTCATGCTCGCTGGATGCGCAGTTTCATGGGAGTCCAGAAAACAACCTACTGTGGCACTCAGCAGTACTGAAGCCGAGTACATGGCACTTTCTTCTGCATCTAAAGAACTTCTGTACTTGCGCAACCTCATAAACGACATTGGATTTGGATATGTTGCTACAAATCCCATTGCGCTATATGGTGACAACCTAAGCGCACAACAACTGGTTCGGAATCCAGTATACCATGCCAGAAGTAAACATATAGATATCAAAGTACATTTTGTAAGAGACATTTTTGAAAAAGGTTTTATTAACTTAAAATACATATCAACAAATAATATGGTTGCCGATATATTAACGAAAAATTTAAGAAAAGTAAAACATTTGTATTTTGTTAACAAGCTAGGATTTAGTATGCAAATTTAATTTGAGAAGGTGTATTGAAAATAAATGAAATTGAAATTACAAATTAAATTAATACTTACACACTACTTAATTACTACTTAAATTTAAGTAACTAAATGGCAACACTTGAACTCTTATACTATATTTTGCTAAACTATGTATATATGAAAACTTAACCTATTCCTGAATTATACTTTGAACTATTAACTCGTGGTGTTTTAATTTCTCTATACTAGAAGATCCTAACATATACTAATATATATATATATATATATATGTAAATATATTTTTCTCAAAACTCATGGAGGTAGAAAATTTGAGTTCCAGACACTTTTTTAAATAACAAATAAAATTTAATTAAAGGCTTTTTTCTCACTCATCGATTAAAATAATAGGCATGTTGTATTTACAGTATAATGACGTACAGAATTAGGGTCTTACAGTATTTTAACCCTACAGAATTTTGTCGTACAGAATTTTGACAAGCAGAATTATGACCCGCTCCCAATTATGACCCGCTTCCAAAAGAAACCCTACTAAGTGTTCAAAAACTATGACCTCACCTTTAATAGACAAATTTTAATCAAAATCGATAGAAAAAATTCTTAATAATGGTCCTTAAGAGAATCATCAAGAACTAATAACTACCATAAAATTGATGTTAAGGCTATATTACTCTTAATTTTAAAAATTGTGTGTTTAAAAAGGTTTCTAACAATGCCAAACTTCAACAGTTGATTTGGACTTATTTCGTGTTTTTGTTTTGCAGCTGATTGCTTATTTTCGTGTTGATAGATTTTTATGAGAAAAAATTGAAATTAACATAAAATCTACGTTACATGCTTTAATCTAACCAATCAAATAAAAATGTCCTGAGATATTCCTTTTCACAATGCGATTAATATCTATGTGTTGTATGCAGCTACACCATTATTTTCCGACAGCCTCTTTATCCTGACTTAAATGACACTCGTAATAATATCTACACAAATGTTGCCATATTGCCATCATGATGTTATATTCCATCATCAATGTGCACATCATAGAAAACAAGAATACATAATATTTTCTCTATACTTCATTTGTTCACTCAATCATACAATATACAATAGCAGATTTGCACTTCATTAATAACAAAACGAGCGGAGCGACTAGAATTCGCCCCCCGAAGCCGAATATATACACCAGCCAGAACTCATATCCATTTTCAACTCATTCCCATTTTCATATGGCTGAAATATGAAATCTCTTGCTTGGAATCGCGTCGAGTATATCTCTGTCCCAGGAGGGGTCTAGAAATGACAATAAATCCTCCAGATAATATGATCGAGCAGAAAACTGACTTTAATCGAGTTTATAGCCATCAAAGGACACCATAAATCATCCTGCCTGTAGATATAGAGAGAAAGAGACCAGAGCAATATAAACCCACCACCACTCTGTATAGCACCAGCAAATAACAACAGTAGAGAAAGCCAGCGTGTCGTCGTCGTACTCGTCCTGGTCCTTGTCGGTTGTCGGAGCACCAAATGTGTTGTGCATCATAGAGTGGCAGACGCACTCCTAGATAGCTAGGTACTATTATACACACCATCAACTGCAACAAACCCTTAGAGGGTTGCACTCTGTTAGTTCCTATTCCCGTGCATCATCATCGCATAAAACAAAACAAAAAAAAAAAAACAAATAGAAAAATTTTGAAAAAATACCAAAGTACCTTTTATAGTCGAGTTGAGTCGAGTCCTGAATCCTGATGTGAATAGCATAGAGTTTATATGTTGCGGAGGCAAGAGCAAGGACGAGAACGAACAACGCAGCATCATCATCAATGACCCATGGGATTGTGATAAAATTACCTTGCCATCTGCCCACCCTCTCTCTATCTTCTATCTATGAGTGTGTCCTGTCTATCGTATGAATGCAAAAAAAAAAATATACAATGGTGTCCTGACAAACAAACGAAAAAAAAAAAATATTGGATGGAAAAATAACTACCAATGCACCCTCGGTTATAGAAGGGTGACAATTAACACAGATCATGGCGCTGTCCTGCGAGACTGTGCCTGCCTCCACTTTTCTCTATAGCCATCACAACTTTGGTCGTTTGGATTTTTCAGTAAAATTCAAGCAACGATCTGAACAACGAGAACGACACATTGACATTTTGCTTCGTTCGATTTTCTATAGGAGCCAGTGCAGCCGTCTGTCAAGTCGAGTCGAGCAGCGCGTCGTCGGTCGTTGTTGTAGTTTATTACACCGGAATGTCCTTTTGTTTGCTAGCAATGACCCGTTCGCACGATTGATGACATTTCCAACTGTGTTGTTCCTTTACCAGTGATCGATATTTTTTGTTTGTGTTTTGTTTTGTTTCAATCAATCCTACACACGCACGAAGTATGATAAATCCAGGGTAGGATTTTAAAAATATGGTAGGAATAAAATGCACGACTGTGTCGAAATTGCTCTTATGGAAAAAATTGCTGTTAAAATTAAAGACTTTTACTTTCACTAAGAATATTTTAATATAATCTTATAAGAAATTTATAAAACTTAAATTTTGAATTTCAAATTAAGAAAAATTACTTACTGAGGTTTTCACCTAGAAACGTGTTATGCCATATTGTTTCTCGGGTAACAAGTATTTTAATAATTTTTTTTTTTTTTGAAATTTTTGGGGCTCCTTTTATAGGGCTCGATTTTATAGGTATCAAAATTTTCGAAAACAAAATTCATTTGGTGTGCAAAAAAAAAAAATACTTGTTGGCACATATAAAAAAAAATTGGTTTACCAATGAAAAAATTATATTAATTTGACAAAATTTTAGGTCACTAATTGGAAAGACAGACATCAAGAAAACAATTCTATGGCAATTAAACTATAAATCTTGATTCTAAGAAAAGAGTGTTTGCACAAATATACATGCGATTGAAGTTATACTTCTCAGTCACAGAAATTGACTTAAGTAGATTCATACCATAAGAAAACTTTTTTACAATTATTATAAGCGATAGATACAGTGGCGTAGCTAGGCCTTTGGGGGCCCTGTATCCAAATTTTTTTGGGGGCCTCTCCGTCTCCTAGACTTGGACACAGTCTTAAGCCTTAACAACATTGGCTCAAAAGGGAAAATTTTCAAACGCATTTTTGTATAGTTTTTCGGGCTGTTTTGGAGAAATTTAAAGTTACCCAGACCCAAATGGTTTAAGCATTCCATTTGGGTCTCGATTTTGAAGCATGATTATTTTTCTACAAATTTAAATTACTTCAAAATCAGCAAAAAGAATTTTAAAATTTTGCGTTTTTTCGTATTTTGAAAGCTTACTTTTATTTATAAAACCTTAAATATTTCAAAAAGAGTTCAGCTACCTACAAAATGTGGCTTTGCACCGTGAAAGCTATTATTAACAACAAAAAAATTAAAAACAGCAGGTATTTTTAAAAAAATTTCCACTGGCCGAGCAAACTGGAAGTGCATTTTTTAAATCTACAAAATTGATTTTTGGACAAAAAATTAGCAATTAACTAGATTCAATATCCGAGATTAGTTTTTCTTAGATCCACTCACAAAAGAGAAAACAAATTAAGTGACATAATAATTTAGCAAGTTCTTTGACGGAATAATTTTAAGCACATTTTTAAAGCAACTTGTTCCTCGTAGAAACAACTGGAGAGTATTTATTCTACTTTTCTACCAGTTTTGTTGATCCTTGTTGTATTACATCATTCAAAAACGGAAACAGTTTATCTAGTACTAAGGTCCATACTATTCAGACCATGAAGCATGAAGGCTCTAAAATCCTTGTTTTATTTAACTCATCGAAATATCCCAGGCGGCAATTGTAAACTTTGACTTCAAAGCACGATTCCGCATTTAAAGTTCTTACTTAATTACTTCTGCCAACTCATCAAAAAAGCGTTTCGTTATTTTCCTGCTTTTATTTTTGAAAACCTTGAAACAGTGCTAATTTGCAACTTTACCACCGATTTCAGAAGATAAAAGTTGCTGAACCACGGATTAAATATTTGTACAACTGGGCCTAAATGTCTAAGGTCCATTTTCTTCACTCGGAGTTGAACATAACTTGAGAATTTTTAATATAAAAATTCTCAAGTTTTGTTCAACTCCGAGTGAAGAAAATGGACCTAAGTCATTTTGTTGAGGGACTTTGGAAACAGGATCTATATTTTCAAACACAAAAATCGATACTAGCATTTTTACATTCGTTTCGTTGATCTAGATACAAAGGAAAAAAAAACTATCCCAAAGGCACATGTACAAAAAATGGTTATCATAATCAAAAAATGTTTAATACTCAATTTTTTGGGGGCCCCTATATCTAGGGGGCCCTGTTACATGGATACAGCTGATACAGCGGTAGCTACGCCAATGGATTGATAGCTCTACTTTGACATTTCTTTTTAAAAAGTAAATTTTCATATCCCAACCGAAAAAGAAGTATAACTTCAAAAATTCGTCCACTTCGCACAAAATTATAGGTTTTTTCAATTTTAAAAGGTTTGTTTATTGAAAATACAATTAGAAACGTAAATTGCCATTCTTACAATAATATCTTCTGCTGAAATATTTTCGATCTCAGTTCGAAAAAACGTGTTCTTTTGTCAATTTCTTTCGAAAAGACTTTTTATTTAACAAAAACATTACACAAATATTGGGTTCCATTGTTCCTATAGTTACTAGATCGCCTAGAGAACCTCCAAAATAAGTTGTCAAAAGGTGAGAAAATATCTCTAATCCAATTTATCAGACATAAAAAAGTAAAAGATTCATTTTTTGGATGGATGAATACAGGTAATGATCAATGGAATAGTCAACATTTCGATTTTTGACAAAATGGTGGCTTCCTAGAGAAATAAATCTTTAACAAATCGAAATTATCGTAAGAAACCTTATTCCTTTGAGCAATTGGAATAAACCGAAAATTTACTAAATAAAGTTGACACAAATAGGATGATTTGAAATATCGGTTTTTATTATTGGTTTACTGTTAAAATTAAATTCTGAATTATTTTTATTTCTTTATTCATTTAATTATTATTAATTCTCCTAATCATCTTTAACGTCCTACCACGACACCAAATGTGACTACAACACACAAAAATTCATTCTCATCTCAACTTACGAATTCCTTTTGAAAGTTTGTACTGGCACGACGGACATACAAGCCCCAAAGCCAAGACCTAATTTTGTTTTAAACGTTTAATTTGCTAACTTATTTTTAATAATTCCTATTTTCGTGACCTTATTTTTGAATACAAATTCAATCCTAAGTGGGCTTTTGGTCTGGTTTATAATTTTTTCTATCTTGTCTCCGACGTTTCGACCGTGTTTACAGTCTTCTTCAGGGAGAGTATCGAAATTTCGATGATTTGAAACGTCTTTTTCAAGACTTCGAATTTTTTGAAGTTTTAAAATATTTAAAAATAAAAACCAACCAAAACAAACAAAACCTTAACATTTTTAAGATTAAATTCTTAAAATTAGAAGATAGAATAGAGAATACTCTCCCTGAAGAAGACTGTAAAAACGGTCGAAACGTCGGAGACAAGATAGAAAAAATTATAAACCAGACCTAAAGCCCACTTAGGATTGAATTTGTAACTTATTTTTATTTCCATTAAGGAAACAGTCAATTTTAGAATGAA
The DNA here is from genome assembly GCF_945859705.1 of Episyrphus balteatus. Taxonomy (NCBI): domain Eukaryota; kingdom Metazoa; phylum Arthropoda; class Insecta; order Diptera; family Syrphidae; genus Episyrphus; species Episyrphus balteatus. The sequence goes on along the minus strand of NC_079135.1, from coordinate 128,206,720 downwards.
AAATTTGGTGAGATCTTGAGAATAGTGTAGGTCCCGAAGCAACTCTAAGCCCTTTAAAAGTAATTTGGACATGGCGTCCAGGATTTTTTTTACGAATGGCAACAAATGTTTGCAACTTCATACTTAATCCGCAACAACAACCACATGTAGTACTCGCTGATGAACATTTTGGTTCTTGCTCTTTTCATTATAGATTGGTAGTCAATGAATAATATATCATGCGCATCCCAAAATGTATACGCCATATTTTTGTTGCACTTTTGCCCGGTTTAGACAGCCGGCAGCTGACTGCCATTTCGACTCGAGATTCGGATCCATTTATAGAATTTATTCCCAAAATAATAATTTTAAATTAAAAAAATTGGATGTTCTAATGTTAGCAAAACACTCTCTTCGACAATCTTTTGAAATACGATCTTTACATGGATATTTCTAGAATGTCTGTCCTTGGACATTACCTTCCAATTTGCCAAAACGATAATGTGGTGTACTCCTTTGATGTTTGTTTTCTACGTTGATGTGCCTCATCGGTGTTAGAGCTCTCTATACTAACTGACTGTATAATATTTATGCGAAGAACAATAACAATTTTTAAAAAGTAAAACAAAATAAAGTTTGTTTCTCAGCTCTTTTGTTTAAAAAATGGTTAATTTATAAATCTACATATTGAGCATTTTTCCCTATTTTATCATGAGCAACTTCATGGTAGATGACACCAGAGTGTAAAAAAAATTAACTGATATCTTAAAATTAAAAATTTTCACTTTTGTTGGCAAAAGTCCGCTTTCAAAACAAATAATATTCTTTACTAAGTTTTACTACGTTTATTTTCTGTTTCAATATCCAGATGCTATTTCAAGATCTACTTTATCTTTTTTGATCTTCTATCTTTCTTTTTAAGATATTAATATTTCTAGCGCCCTAAAATGTTTTCAAATTTTAATTGTTCTGAATTCAACCCTGTAAAAATCCTATTGAAATGCACAGTTCGTTGCAACAAAAGGCAAAAAATCCTATTACTACCATCGACCCCTTTGCTCGATGGTACAATATGGCAACAAAACGGACATCGGTCATCCCCCATATAGTATAGTCTATAGTAGATAAATCGGATCTCATCCTTATCCTTGGTCCTCTTTCGGACAGGGGTTGCTCTTGATTAGAACGATAAAATACGCGCGTTCATGGAAAAATGTTGAGTTTTGCAAAAATTCCCTCAATACTTTTCTTTTTTTTTTGTGTTATTTTGTTTGGGGTTCGTTTCGAAATGGATGATCCTTGGTTTGGTTTTTGCTCTACGGTGCGAGTTAAGGGTGATTTGTTGCATTGTGTTCATCGTTGTTCGTTCTTATTTCCTATAGTTTTTTTTTTTTTGTATATTCTCCTGAAGGAACATCATTTTTCACACCCAAAATCCAATTTGGGAATTCTGTGCTGGACATGATGTAGGCGTCAAGTGAATGTCAGTTCTGCTCGCATCTCCCTCAGTATATTTTATATTGGTTTGGTTGGTTGCAACTAAACCAAAAAATGCTACGTGAAAGTCATAAATGCAGCAAATTTCTCAATCGAATGTGGTGAATTCCTTCGAGTCTTATTGTATACCTTTCTTCATTGCAGCTATATAGCCCGCCCACTATTCACTATTATTGACACGTGCTCGAAATGATTAGGTTTCCACACATAGCAGAAATCGTGTTGTGTGCGGGGGTAAATGTTTAGGGTTTGCAAGGAAACTGGGCCACTTAATAGTCATTTGGGACTCTCTCTATGGTTTTTACAGTTACTATCCTGTGTCGAAGTAACATAAAAACGGATTTTGATTTTTTTTTTGTCGTTTTTGTTGTTGAAAAAGTTGTTTCTTTTTTTTTCCTTTTGACTGGAATTATGGATTTGAGTTTTGATATGATGAAGAAACATGAAGGAAGTTGTATCTATCCTCCTTCCTTATAGTACCATCAAGGACCTTCTTCTTCTTCGTGGAATTATAGTCGATAGCGATACAATTGAACCCTCATGGCTGTTTGCATTTGTCATTGTCGATGTGTGTATTCGATAAAATCATTTAAATGACTTTTGCATTTGGAATTTTTCAAGGGGATAGCATACATTTATATGTGAGAATTTGATATCCTTTTTCGATATGAAAATAAGAGAGGGTGGTAACGGTCGGAATTGTGTATACGAATATATAAATATCGATTAAGGGTTTCAAAACTTCTATTATACAGAGCAGGAGGAATATTATTAGGTCGCATATAATCCACACTTGAATATTGAATCACTTGAATTATGAGGGTTTTGTGTGCGAGTGTCGGATTGATAAGTTGAAATTGCAGGCTGCAAATTGGAAAATCACTGCAATTCGTTTTGGGATTTGTGGTTTTATGTCCGTAACGAATGGACATGCTGAGATTTCCTAAAACCGAACTGAACAATTTGGAACATTAACACAGTAGAAGGGTATATTTATCTGTGTGTGGGTTATAGATTTCTGGAAATATTTTCTCAGCTTTGTTGGTTTTAGATGAAGTTAAAGTTGGTAGATAATGAAGGTGGGTGGAGGTCTTTTATAGCTTCAAGGTAAAGTTTATCAGAGAGAGAGAATTTTATTACTAAACATAGAATAAGAGTGACTGATGACATTTCTAATAGGCCTCATGGTGTTGAGAGTGTATAGAGTAGAATCTGCAGATGATAGTTGTCCAAGAGAGTGCAATGAAATGATAACAAAATGTCATGGATATAATGAAAGTTGTGGTTTTAAGGCATAATGGTATAGCTCTGTGTAACACTTTAGATTATGAATGAATATTTTATATGGAAAATTTTTGTTTTGTTTTTCATATACAATAAGAATATTTTATTTGAGATGGAAAATTTTGTATTCCAATTGGAATAACTTTTATTTCAATCAATTAAATTTTAAATAAATCAAATTACATTTTAACACAAAATTTCAGAAGATATTTTTTAGTCAAATAAAGAGAATAGAATTTATTATTGGTTTTGGTTTTAGGTTTTTGATAGGTGAAATTTAGTTATTGCGTCTCTTATGATGAAATGAAAGCTCAAATAGTATAAAATTAAAAAAAAAAAAATCATAAGAAATAAGAAAAATATTTTCTGTTTCCAATTTATTATATTATAATTTAATAATATTTTGTTGATTTATTTTATTTATTTTCACCACAAAGCCATAACACTTTTTCATTTATTTGGAAATCTAGAAATGAACAGAAAACGTTTCTTTTGTTATAAGAACTATGTGCGTATCTAAAGAATCTACAAAATTATCTGAGTAACGATTTTTTTTTTTTTTGAAGAAATGATAAAATTCAGAAAAATACCATAAAAACTATCGAACATTTTTTTAAAAATGTTGTCTTTACGATAATGGGAACTACGAATGAAATAAGTCTATACATTTTTTTGGTGTGAAATTTTTTTTTTTTAAGTGTAGAGAAAATGTGGGTAGGTATATTGGAAAAATAAGTAGTACCCTGTTGAAATTCGACAAATATGTGCTTTTGAGAAACAAGAACCAAAGGTGTTTATAAGTAAATCATGGTTAAAGGAGTGTTTCTAAGTCAAAAAAAAAATAAAAAGTGAAATTTTGTATAAACTTTGCATTTAGGATAGAAAGGAATAATATGTACCTACAGAGTTTTCATAAAAACATTTTGGTTAAAAGGGTGTTTTTGAAGTGAAAACTTCTTAAGTGATTTGAAACAAGATGAAACGAAAAAGCGACACGCAAAATCAATTGATCATAACTTTCTTGTTTTAATAGATAGATGAATGAAATTTATACAGTAGATAGGTAATTAAATAAATTATGATTGTGCAAAATTTTAATTAATTTCATATTCAAAATTCTGAGATAACGGTGAAAAGATGTTCTTTTTCTAAACACGTTATATCTTTTGATCTAGAGCACATAACATTATTAATTTTTATTATTTAATATATCACACATAACAGTTAGTGCTCTACAAGTTATATAATCTTAAATTGAAAAACTTGAAAAATACCTCAAAAAACCTGTGAAGATTTGTTGCCGATGACCAGCCAGCAGTAGAGGAAGTACCGTTATCTCAGCTTGAAATTTCGACATGGTTGGCTTTAAAAAATTCTAACTTTTTTTGTAGGCATGGTAGAAATATGATTGAAGCGTCATATAAAAGGTGAAATAATAATGATATAAAATTTATTAAAGGTTGTCTTTTAAAAAATGGATTTAATGGCGTTGAAAGAGAAAAGAGATTGATTGTTTTGCTTTTTTTTTTGAAAAATTAATTGGGTTAAAAAAATTCTAGCTCTTTTTGTAGATGTTGTATAGACATGGTCGATATAAATATTTTGAGCTGAAACAATAAGCTTTCAGATGGTATTAAATTTATTGTAGGTTGTCATAATATGATTATAAAAAAAGTGATGGAATAAAAAAAAGTTATATTTTTTCGATTTTTTTTAAATGATTTTTAAGGTTTCACTTCAACCACGTGTGAATTGCACACATGATTTTTTTTTTGTTAAGAGACAGTCAAATCTGTAATTGAGCCTTTGATTTGATCCTTTGAATTGATCCTTTGATACAATTGAACCCTCATTGAGTATACTCGTAAAGTCTAAGAACTACTTAAGGATAAACGTTCAATTTGTCATCGAAATAAAAAATAGAACTGACGGAAACTACGAATATCTTCTAAATGGTTTAAACAATCAATTTAATGGTAGAGCCTTTTTTTCAGAACGTTTAAGAGTCTACAAAAATATATCTTGTTTATTTGATAATAATGACTTTTCAGTGAATTAGAAAATTTTGAAGTCAAAAATGTTTGTATAATCTTTTTTATCCAAGATCTTTTTTGTGGAGCAATCTGTTTCCTAAAAGAATATGTCTTGCCTGTTTGATTATCTATTATAATTTTTCAATTTGATACAAAATTAAGAACATAAAACGAATTTTTAAAGATTTTCTCAATTGCTGGACCTCAAATATCTTTAAAACGATTAGATAAACGAAAAAAGTCTACAAGTCCTTTTTTGTAGAGCGTTCAATTTCCTAAAAGAATATGAAAGGAAATTTGCTCCTTTTTAGTATAAGATTGATGTAAAAATGGATAATCTCGAAGCGGAGGACCTTCCCATTAATATGAAAAGCTCATATTGGTGAGTATGTATGTTCTAGAGGTGTCTAGAAATCGGTTTTTAAGAGTAGGTATAAAAAAAAAAAAAAGAATTTCAATTTGTTTTGACCCACCCTAATGTACCCATATATCATATTCGTACTAAATTACTTTATATTTGCTTTCTAAAAACATGAACAAATTTTAACTGATTTTTGGTAAATTGATTCAGCACCTATAAAACAAAAAAAAAACTTCAACTACAATCTTAATCTTAATTATTGGACTCTGGTACAAAGAGCATTAAATTAATAAAATTTATAATTTCCACAGAATTCTTACACTTACAAAGCTTACTTAATCGAAATATCTTAATGAAATGTCTAATAAATTATAACCAATTATCTCTTACTTGCAATCCAATGAACCTTCAAAAGCAACTAAGTATCCTAAGAAATAATTTATAATTATAGCTTGATTCCTGGAATGAATGTTGTTTGTACCTTTAACAAAATACAAAATATGTAACTAATGCAGCTCTTAAAAGCCTTTTAGCGAAATCTAATAATACACACACACACACACACATCGATATCTATGTGCTCGTTTAGATACAAAAGCAGAGAAAATGTGACTGTGACATTCTCATCTTGGGCAATTTATGGCTTATTCTCCCCGAGGGCACAAAAAAAGACATCAATGGCAGAGAGAGAGAGAACCTCCCCCAAAATTCTATAAATGCAATTGGAGCTACCCCAAATGGCATCCATATAGATGAGTTTTCATGAATGTCATTAAATAATAGGGAGCACAGAGGATGTGTAAATGTTTGTCGCATACGAGTGCACATACAAATATACATACATTCAACCACAACTGCATATAACAACTGTCAGCCTATCTGCAAATTATTACATAAATTATCTTCGGAATTGATTAATTTCGATAATTAAGAATGCGTGCACACTGCACACAACATGCACTTGCACACTCACACATACACACACACAAACACACAGATCAATACATATTCATAAGTCAATTAAAAGCGCCCGAAGGCCCTAAGCGACTGACTATGGATGATGATGACGATGAGGAAGTTCAAGCCACCTAATCGAAAGACCGCACAATGACCACAGGCAACGAACGTGTTGGTTTGGGTATCCTTCAATTCACTAGACCGCATTTTGTGTCCCCAACCCCAACTAATTGTCTATATGTCCTGAGATATACCTCAATTACCAACTTCGTTTCCAACAAAAATAACCCTAATCCTAGAATAAGGATGCATTGCTCCAGCTCCAGCTTGGACTTGGATCCCCTGCAATACGAATTTAAATGCGTTTTCTCTTCACGCGCTTATCCACCCCGGGGGGCGGCGGCGATATGTAGCTACAACTATTTTCCATATAATAAATTTATACCATGAACATTAATGCTCTCAATAATAAATTATAATTGTGGGGGTCCCGGTTCAAACACCACACACAAATATTAATGGTTGCCACTTTGGTATTTTGTTTGCGACTTTTCACCATGATACCACCGTTTCCCGATCACAGAAATTTAGAATCATTTGGCCCTGCTGATTGAAATATGAAATACCCTAAGTATAGAGACCTCAGTTATATTTAGAATGGCCAGGGAGTTCTCAAATTAGATTAATGTTTAAATTTTGCCACCAGAGGGCGCCATATTCAAATTAAAATGCCTATAATCAAGGGACAGGCAAGACGCTTCCAACAATACCTCATTTGTCGAATTGCGTCGTGGCGTTTAAAAGTTATGATGGAACAAACAAACTTGTAACCATAAAGTCATTCCCGAGATGTTGAGTTATATGCATTTTTTCAAAACAGTGAATGATTCACTCTTACTCTGCCTCTATCATATATTTGAGCTTTGTATATATTTAATTTCCTGAAAGTGGCAACCATATAAAGTCACACATCGAATTGAATCTCTTACTCGAGTCACGTTTTGGCGCGAAAATTTATTAATATTATTATTTATTTGCGTTCGTCTGTCTTTTAGATTTTTTTTTATATGATTTTTTGTTTCGTTTTGTTTTTGTTGTGTGTGTATCGCTTGGATTGTTTTGTCTTTGCAAAAATTATTATATTTTTTTTTGCCAGTAGAGCGCCATTCTACCAAATCCATGGCATTATATTATTTGTACCAGAGTGCAACTCTCTAGCTCTAAATGTACATCAGAGCAGCATCAGCCAGCCAGCCAACAGCACCATCATAGAATCATTGGGACGACCACCACAACTATACCACGACGACGGACGACGGACGGGACCCGTAATTTATGGAGCTTAAGAGTTAAGAGTTCTGTGCGCAATATTTTAGTTTTAGGTTATGGATTCGTTTGGCGCGAGCGATTGCACGCTGGAATATCGCTATATTCGCTATATGCATCCAGATGGATGATGGTGCACCACAAATGGATTGCAAAATTACAAATTAATAACAATAATGGTAGGGATTGGTTGTGGAACAGACAGCAAAAGAGCAACCTGCTATACAACACCAGACTCAGACACATTCGGTGTGGTTTTAGCATTTTTTTTTGCTTATTTTGTTGTTGTTTTTGTAGATAGATTTGCGGTCGATGGTGGAGGCAGAGGCTTTAGCTGGAGTTTATAAGCAATTTGTTGGAGCTTGCATGGAGACTGAGAGAGTCGAATGTTGGAGGGGAAGTTACTATTGCGCTGGTTCTGTAAGGAAATTCGAACACATGAAATGCGAGTATATGTGATCGTGTCCACCCTGGAGCGGAACAACATTATAAGTGTTGTTTTATAGGCACAGCTTGCCATAGCATATAATTGCGGAACGAACGATGTTGGCATTGTCACCGGAGAAGGCAATAGGCTGGCGCAGAGCAGAGTCCACATAGATTAGTGGTGCAATCGTGCAATAAGTCTAAATTATAGACTCTCGAATGGTTCTGGAAGATTGTTTTTTACTTTTTTGTTCGTTGATTTCTGCAGGGTGGTGACAAAGAAGCCAATACTTCTTCTGAAAACTTGACTAGTACCCGAGTAAAAATAGAAATTGATTTTTTAAAGAAATAACAAAAATCTTGACCATTGCACCACAGCTGCACCACCGCCGTATGGTGGAAAATTTCGGCGCACCACGTTTGCACCATTTCATTTTGTATGAAAAATTCGTCGCACCATGATACAAAATTTTGGATTACCTATTGAAAAATAAAAAAAAACTACCGACGAGCAGTAGATTCGAACCCGAGTATCCAGGGGAATTTTCAATTAGAAATCCAATGCTTTAACCACTTGACCACCAAGTCATGTTTGTACAAACTGGCAATTTGTTACTTAAGTCAAAATATTTTTGAAGACGACTCAAACAATTGTATAAGTACGAGAATAGAATTTTTTTTCATTCAAAATAAAATGGTGCGGACGTGGTGCAGTCGTGGTGCGGTGGCGGTGGTCATTTTTTCAAAATGAAACGTTGCGGACGTGGTGCAGCGTAGGTGCGGCTATCAAAAAGTGCTGCGGACGGGTATCGGGTATCTAGAAATTTCCTGGGAAAATTCCTAAAAATGAAAGAAGTTGACACAGCCTAATCTTTCGGTGACTCAAGAAACAATTCAAATACAAATGCAAAATTTATTTCGTCAATTTTTTCAAACAGTTGTAGATTTTTTTTCATTTTTTCGTTAACCAAACAAACCTCCAAGACCGGAAGGTTTTTCTTGACTATTTTCATTATTTTTGTTGCTATTGTTTCCACCTAAATTCAATCCAAGAAGTGAAGGTTGCTGCTGACTATTAGCAGTATTTCTGTTGCCACTATTTCCACCAGTTGGTCTATTCTGTTGATTGTTCGCATTGTTCCTGTTATCGCTGCCACTATTTCCACCTAAGTTTAGAACATTTGAAAGGGGATTCGTGTTGGTATCGGAGCCCAAGCCTAAGGTATTCGTCAAGACATTGGTAACATTGTTCACAATACCCGTCACAGCTCCCAGTGAATCAGCAAAGCCTTGACAAGAAGTTGCTGGTGTTGGAGATAACTTAGCTCCCCAAAGTAATAGTTCACAAGCTCGAAAATCACTTGAAAATTCCAAATCTGAGTCAATTTTTATAAAAGGCATTCCTTCGCCACTTGACGAAACGCTCTTAAAGAGGCTCTTTAAGTTACCATCGGCATTCTTCGGTTTGGCAAAATTAACTAACAGTGAAATTAGATTCTTTCGAACTTTAAGATCTTCTGGTTTGGTTAGGCGTGTTTCAGGCAGTGGATTTCCTTCAATATCATTCACATCAAACATGTAGCCCAATTCATCTCCGTGGGCTACATAGTCATCTTCTTTGTCAGGTTCATCGGCAGAAACTATTGGAAGACCACGTAAGAAATTGACACCTTTCGAAGTTGATCCTTTGTACTCAAAGCTGTAGAGAAATGCTGATGCAGTTTTTCCCCAGTTTTGAGCAGTCAAAACTGCTGGTAAATTGAACAAAGCGTCAGTTGTCGAATCAATCACCTTAAATCCAAAAAAATGTTAAAAACTTTGTTAAAAAAAAATAGATTTTATCTCACCTTTGTTAGAATTTGTAAGGCATTTAATGATTCTGGAACTTTTAAAACATCATTTAAGCCTAAAGTTAGTCCTTGCACTCCTGGTAATACCGTATTTGTAACAATTCCAGTTATGTTATCAACTCGTAGGAAACCTTTTAAACCTTGTAATGGTTCTAGAAGTGAATTTAAAAGATCATTAGCGGATCCCCAACCATCGTTGATAATTTTTGGCGTAATTGCATTTCCAGTTTCTTGTTTGGCTACACCAATCAAAAGTGGGATATTGGAAAAATTTCCATTTGCCATGGAATCTCTTGGTTGAGCTGTGATAAGACCTGGAAGACCTCTATTATCGTCATTTTGCTCAACGTGGGGACTGAAGCCAACACTTCCGGATAGTCCTTTGATCATTGCACGTCCGTAAAGACGTTCCGTTTGGACTTCGGAATCCTTCTTAACAATTTCCTCGAAACTTTTCTGAAAGAAATAATAATGAATTTATACACCTATATGTTAATTTCATTTTTTTTTTGATAATAATAAATATAAATTCAGACTTAGTATATTTCCAATCCCTCCTAAACGGGGGGAGATAGACCCCCCCTCCCATAGTAAAAAATACTTGTATTTGATTCTTTTACAAGAATCTGTTACTAATTTTCACCGCCTTAGTTATCGTACTATCCCCATAAAACATTTTAGTTAAAAAACATACGTCATAAAATCAAGTTTGAAAAATACAATTTTTTCAAGCAAAAATGTATAAAAATCAACAAGTTAAAAAAATGTACCCTCACTTAAATTAGAAAGAATAAAGTTTGGGTTTGGAATGAGAATCAAGGATCAAAAAAGTCTATATAAAATAAATTGCACGACTCTGGTGGCACGTACTTGCTATTATGCAAAAAGTTACTCTAATGTTAAAGCTTTTCATTGAACAAAATAAGGGAAAATTTAAAATTTGATATTTTCACGGAATTTCATAAGTGGTGCAAAAAAAAATAAAATCTGTTTTCATAAATTAAAAAATACCGTTTTAAATGATCTTTTACAAAAAAACTAAGTATGCCATTTTATTTCTTGTATACAAAGAAATTTTTAGAAAAAAATTGTCAAAAATCGTTAGAGCTGTTTAAAAAAAAAAATTTTTTATATAAAAATTTTCTAACATTTTTCAAAAAAAAAAAGTTAGTTTGCCATTTTGAAGGAATAATTAATTTACACACAAAATCGGAATTTGAAAATTTTTCAGCAACCCGTTTCCAAAAAATTGATTTTTCAAAAAAAAAAATTTTTGAAAAGTTTTTTAAAAATCCAAAAATCTGTGATTTGAAAAAATTTTTAAAATTTTTGAATAATGATTGTTTCCGTATAAAAATTTTGGTCAAAATCTGTTTTATCGTTAACGAGAAATTCATAAATTAAAAAAAAAAAAACCGTCTATGGCAGGCACCGTTAATAACGGTACAAAAAATATTTTTTGTATTTCCAAAGGAAGCGTTTATATGCTAAACTACACACAACAATTTTAATCAAAATCGTTAGAACCGTTTTTGAAAAAAATTAACTTTTCTATTTCCGTTAGTTTTGGTCCAAAAAAAAAAATTTTAATTTGTCACACCCAAAACTGTTGACTACAAAATTTGAAGAAAATCGCTCCATTAGTTTAGGCGGTAGCTCAAGGACAGACAGACAGACAGACAAACAGACAGAATTGCCGGACCCACTTTTTTGGCATTCTTCATCATCTTCAGGTTCGATTTCTTTTCCGAATCCTAAACTTGCCCTATAGTACCTATATCGCAAGTAAAAATGAGTGTACGGCTGTTTTTTCATATTATTCTGTGTGAAAGGGTGTTTTTTTTTAAGAAAAGATAAATTTCAGAATTGATACCAAAATTAAAAAACAGCAAATTATTCAAAAACGGCTCTAACGATTTTCTTTGTATACGTAACATTCAAAGCTATTGCAATAAAAGTGCATTTTAGTTTTTCTTATATAAGTTCAAATAATAAAATCAAAACGGCTAAATAGGAACTGGTATGTTTCAGACATTCCGGGAATTCCAGAGCAAGGAACTGCATTAATATCAAGATTAACCTTTCATCCAAACGAACGAAAATATTTTTCTTTAAAAAATACTGTAAGTACCTGGAAATACAGTTCAACAAGATATAACCAGTGTAGTGCCAGTTTTTACATCGAGTTTACATGGTTTTTTACATGTAAAAAACTCGATGTAAAAAACTTCAAAATTACATGTAAGAAATGGTAAAAAATTAAATTGCCTTAGAAAACCAAAACAAATAGATTTTTATGCTTTTTTTCAACTATTATGAGGAAAAGAAAAACACTACAATTTTTGTACGATGGTTACTTTTTTAATTTCATTAAATTCATTAAAATTAATGTGAATTAATTTCCTGGACCTTTAAATGTTAATGGAACTTCAGCAGATTTAAATTTTGGGCAATTTGTTTTGATGGAAAGCCTACAGCGTTTTATTTCATTCGTGGTTTTTAAAACATCACATTTTTCAATTAGTCCACTTTTTTGCTTAAAATTATGACATTCTTCAATGCTCTTTCCTGACAAGTTTCTTAAAAGAAAGTTAAAGTTATTTGATAATTTGTCAGAATTTTGCTGCAGAAAAATGGACACAAATATCTAATATAAAGAGAGAGCATAATCCATTTTCTAAAAGGTTTGCAAAAAATGTTGTATTGGATTTGAGGAGCACAAAATTCAACACTTCAAAGTTTATTGTTTGTGGAACTGGAACCTTACAGTATGTTTTCACTAGAGCAAAAATGAGATAATTTTACAAATTAGTTCATATTGAATGTCAAATCGTAAAGGAAATGTCTTTTACATGAGATTATTTGTGAAATTATCTCATTTGGGTCCTAGAAAAAACAGATAATTAATGATTGATATTTTAATTATGATTTATAATCATTAATTAGAATTCAATGCCGCAAAATCAGGTGTTCTATACAAAAAATTATGTATGTAATTCGAATGGCAAGCTGTCAAAATGAATGCGTTTTTTAGTTTTTTACCGTTTTTTACCGTGATATACCATTTTTTACGTTTTTTACATTTCTTACACATTATTTACCATTTTTTACAGTTTTTTATACAAAAAATGTAAAAAAACAGTTTTTTACACGGAATCGCCCATCAGTGGATATAATAGTTCGACCCTTAAACAGAAATTGTCTAAAAACGTGTCAAAGAACCTCCCACCGCAGAAGCTTCTTCTTTACAATCACACCTTAAAATAAGATGCGCACATTAAATTTCGCCACCTTAAAGTAAGGTGATTTCACTTTCAGTTAAATTTAATGTGAACTTCATCTTATTTTAATGTGAATGTTCATCTTAAAAATACCGACAAAAAATAAAAATTTTAAAATAATAGTCACACTTTAGCCTTTCTTGCAGTTTATCATACTCATTCCCAACAGTGAGAAATTAATGTGACTTGTCATCTTAATTTAAGGTGAAAGTCATCTTAGCAAAAAACCATGCAGAAATCTGCTTAAATTAAGGTGTGATACACTTAAGCGGCCCATAGACAAGACACTTGTGTGCACACTTGTGAGCACATTTGTGTGTACACCGCACCACAGACGGCACACCGATCATGACACCCACACAAACAAAATCAAAAAGTTTTGATTTTGTCGTTTCGGTGTGCACACAAGTGTGTTGTCTATGGGCTCCTTTAATTCTATGTGGTCTGTTTTCTCCATGCATCTCATGATAACATAGATCAGCGCTAAAATCACTTCCGCATGAAGTCCAAAAACACCAAAAAGAATATATACTATCCCCTCTAATCCCGATATTTTAAGAAGGAGACACTCCCAAATAGAAAGTTAAATGCCCAGTTGATAATAATCTGTGGAGTGGTTTACTTGAAATAGTGATATTAATACAGTAAAATTGACAGCATAGACTGGCGTCTTAACTTGAGCAGTAAGTTGCGTGATTGCAAAAAGTAAGTTTTTTTTAATACGCACTGAAGCCGGCTTATTGATCACGTCAAGCGACTTGTTGATGATTACCCTCTAAACATTAACCTTACTCAACCAAGTTTTATTCTGAAATCACACGAATAGCGTGTTACTTTTTATATTTGAATCTTAGTTTAGCATTACATTGTAAGTGAACAGAATTTTTTTCTTAAGCAGTAAGCTCTTAAGCATTGTATGTAACAGGTAACACACTTTGGCGAATTAAATGTTTAAACTTTTGAAACCCACAAAAAAAACTGGTTTCAATTTTGTGAAGAAAAATTCGTAATCAGTGATCGGAAATACCCAATTCTCGCGTTCGAAAAAAAAACTCAATTCATCAAAGTAATCTGATTTTCAAAAATGTTTCCCCTCAAATTCCTCCATGATTCATTTCTTTACATAAGTCAATTAAATAAAGTTTAACTTACACTTCTAAGACATTCCACAATTTCAGTTTCATTTGTTGTTGTGCATCCATTTATACGAGCAATTTCCTCCGCCGACTGAACTGGTTCATCATCATGAGCATATTCCGACAAAGCAGACCCAGACATCGCAACAACTCCACTTATTGAACCACTTTTTGGCAATTTAGACATTGACAAATACATTGCACTAGTTGCTCCCGAACCATGTCCGATGACTTTAATCTGCTTTGGATCTCCACCAAAAAACGAAATATACTCTGTGACCCATCTCAAGGCAGCAGTCATATCGAACATTGCCAAATTTCCATCGAATTCCTTCGTACCATCTCCAATAATTCCCAATGTTCCTAGTCTATATTGAACCGGAACAAATATGACTTTTTCTTGAGCCACAGGCATTGCGTCATACTGAGCGGCGGAACCATAACGAAAACCTCCCGGATGAATCCACAAATACACCGGAAGACCGGTAGTTTCGTCAGGCATTTGTGGAGTGTAGATATTAAGCAGCAGACAATCTTCATTTCCAACTACATAATTTGGATTTCGCGGATGTGGTTGTGGACAAGGAGGTCCAAAAGCTGTTGCATTGATGTCACCTTGTAATCGACGATATCGCGGTCGGGTAAATCGGTTTGTTCCGATTGGAGGATCGGCGAAACGTATTCCAAGAAATGAATAAATTCCAGTGTCAGGATTGCGAAAACCTTCAACGCGAGCAGCCCGATTATACTTTCGACTAAATACAACCGGATCATCGGGGGTAGGTGGTGGAGCTACCTTACCGCCAACTATGCGTTTAACTCTTACATGAGCGGTGTTTGAATTTTTGAAAAGAAGCGCGAAAAACACAGCACATGTTAATAATTTCACGAACATCGCGAAGCGATTGAATTTATATATATTTTTTTAGAACCGTTGCATAAGACCGACTTGGTTAAACTAAGCCTGCTCAACGAGAATTGTTTGATAAAAAATATTACTAAACCGCGATTACAGACGAAGTGAACACAATTCGATATGATATCAACGTCTTGAGAGTGAGAATGATTAAATTACTTAGGGGTAATAATTGGTCGCACTGGATTGCGTATGTCCCGAGTTAAAATAGAAATTGAATTTTTAAAGAAAAATATTTAAAAAATCTTGAACACCGCACCATCGCCGCCGTTTGGCGGTGCACCGCCGCAACACGGTTGCATCACGTCCGCACCATTTCATTTTGAATGAAAAATTATGTGCACCATGAAACATAATTTTGGATTATTGAAAAATAAAAAAAAAAACTTCCGACGAGAAGGAAATTCGAACCCGAGTATCCAGAGCACTTTCAATTAGAAGTCCAACCACTCGACCACTAAGTCATGTTTGTACGAACTGGCAATTTGTTGCTTAAGTCAAAATAACATCGAAGATGATTCAAACATTTGTATAAGTACAAGAATAGAATTTTTGATATGGTGCAGACGTAGTGTGGAGCGCCGCGGCGGTGGTGCACCGAATTTTTCATTCAAAATGAAATGGTGCGGATGTGGTGCAGCGGTTTCGAAGTTTTTAATATGGGGCGGACGTGGTGCAGCGGTGGTGCGGCAGCTTAGAAGTGTTGATCATGGTGCGGACGCGGTACATCGGTGGTGCGGCGGAATTCATTTTTTACTCGGGGTACTTTGAAATTTTGAAAACTAATTCCATAATGTTTGTCACAAAATTTCAAAATTTTTAATAGCCAAAATTTCAATTTCAACAATTTAAAAAAAATCTTAAAATCGAAATCATTCGTTTACGTGTCCCTTTGCATTCGATTTCTAATATTAAACCTCAGAAAAGTAGAAAAACAAAACAGAAAAGTTAAGATAAGCAATCAAAGGAGCATATTAATAGAACAGTAGGAAAAGAGAAAAACAATAAAAATCCGCATTTTTTCGACGATATCAAAATTCAAATAACAATGTGTTAAATTTTATTCTTTCTTTCAGTTTTGCGGTTTTGATATAAAAAATGATTGTTAGATACTCATATCTACTCATTGCGATTGCAATGTGTGAATATAAATTGGTTGACATGAAACGACGACAATTGAATGTTTAATTTATTATTTAATTTTAATCAAACATTTTGCTAACAGATGAATCAACTTGTAGCGTGCCAGAGAAGCTCAAGTTAAAAATAAGTATCTGTGATTAATTTTAAATCTGGGAAAATATCAATGTCGTATTATTTTAATTTTATTGAATCTCATAATAGACATAAAAGTTAATTGAGTTACATAAAATTTCTTACCAGAATAAAATAAATTAAAACTTTAATGAATATTTATTTTTAAGAATTGATATAGCTTACTGAAGTTATTGAAGGGGCTATGACGTATTATTTTACAGTTGTAATAAAATGAAACAGGTACTAAGAATACTTTTAAGTGAAATATCGGCGATTTTTATACAAAATTTAACAAAGTTTACCAAAATCAGTGGCGTAGCGAGGGGGGCGGACTACCCCGGGTATCACCCATTTGGGGGTGACACCCGAAAGCTACCAAGGAAAAATGGTCCTTTATTTAATTCGCAGAGTATAGAACAATTTTTTTCTTAGAATAGAAAATTTTAGCTCACATACAAAATTCTCTCCAAAGTGTGCCCATGCAGCTCCAATTAATAATCAAATCTTGTGTTCGAACTGCATTTTGCATCTGTCACAATTTTGAGCACGGAAAAAAAGTGGGGAGATAAAAAATTTCAGCTAAGATTAAGGTCGATCTTCGTACTAAGCTTTATGCTATATTTTTAATTTTGTAAATTCCATTAAAACATATAAAAAACTTAAAATTTGTTTTTAAAAGTACGCATGACTAAAAATTGTTCAAAATTGTTTTTGCCGTTTTTTTTTAAGTTTTTTTATATACAAATACAAAATAATAAAAATTTAAATGGTATCTAAAATAGAAAATTAATCGACACATAAAAATAAAATTTCAAGAAAATTCATTGGCACCCTATAATACAAATTTGAATCTTTTTTTAAATCCAAAAATTATTTTATTGAAAATTTTCCTTAATAAAAAAAAAAAAATAAAGTAAGAAAATCGGTTGTATTGCAGTTCTATATTTTTACGATTCCAAAATTTGCCTATTGTAAAGAGCAAGTAAAAATCTTAATATAACAGTGGAATTTCATTTATTTTACTGTGTTTTTTTTTCTGGGGGTGACACCATAATTGCCGCCCCGGGTACCAGCCTTGCTAGCCAGAGCCACTGACCAAAATTACTCTTAAAAAAAAAACATAAATGGAAAAAAAGCTCAGATTTTTTTCAGGCTTTTTTGAAAATAAAAAATATGGGAAAAATTTTGTAGCAAAAAAAAAACAAGAATTCTCAAAATATTCCCACAAAAAAACTGAATTTGTCATGAAAAATTACTCTGCCTTGTTAAAAGACCAAAGGGGAGACGGACACAATCCCGAAAAATTATATAGGTAAAATGAAAAATTTGCGCATTTGGAATTTGGTTTTTCGGGATTCTGGGTGTTCTGGATTTTCGGGATTTCGGGTTTTCGGGATTATGACCCCAACCCACACACAAGAACTACTAAAATAGCCAAAAAAGTAATGCAAATTACAATTTTTATATATTATTTTGAGTCATTCAGAGTAAGGTCAACTCAAAAGTCATAGTAATAGTCCAAGCGGTGAACGTCGAATTAATTTACTTAGCTCATAGGTAAGTTTAGAAGTGAAAATTGGTGTCAAATGAAGATAAGTTGATACAGAAAATGAAAAAATATAAGGCTGGCACAATGGGAACTTCTAATTGGTAACCCTGTTAAAAAGGAAAAATTGTTACAAAGCTACTGGCAAAAGTCAAATCACTGCTGTTGGGTCAGATAAGAACATTTTTAAAATGCCAAACAAAAGCATATAGTGAACAAAACTAAAGAATAATACAAGGAATGTAGGCCTACAAATTAAAATAACATTGCTCAAAAAATTTTCTTTGGGTAAAGTATCAAAAGTAAGTTCACAAAATATTTAAAGGTGTAACGTATTGACTAATTAACAGTTTATATGACATTCATCTTCTAACATCCTTCAGTTTCTCCATTAACAACAAATACTAGACTGTGAATAACCACGAAAAACAAAACAAACATTTTTTTCAAAATCCCCAAAATGTTGGTGAATCCGTAACAACCTTCAATTGCATAAAACCAAAAATATACCATCTACAAGCTTATAAATCCATTTTCAGAATCCCAAACAGCAATAAGTCACTCACTAGCAGGCTGCTCTAAGCCGATGGATTCTTTTGGGCTGCACCTCCATTGCCCCATTCTCTCTCGCAACAGCGTGTAAAAGTTTCATCCAAAAATTATGACTTTGGCAAACGTTCATCTGACGTTGTTTTCCCAGAAATTCAGCTTTGTCGCTGGCCCACACACACCACCAACCGGTCAAAACGCCATCGCACGTTTAGCCCGAAAATGGCTATAATGGCAACTAGCCTAAGACCCAACCGACCGACACACAGAAACACTGCATGTCGGTTTAATAAATTCATCTCCAAACCCCCTTTTGACTGCATTTACTTTCCCACTAAAGGCAAAAGTGGGCCAATATCCAACCCACAAAGAGTACTTGCGGTCTGGCAAATCCTGACCATAAGTCCTAATATTTCAGCATCACTTTACAACATTTTTGTGTGGTATTAGCTAGAGAGAGAGAAAGAGAGATAAAAGAGAATCCTTGAGACACCCTCGCGAAGGAAAATACTAAAATTACAACATGAAGAAAAAAAAAAAAGTAATGAAGGGAAAAATCCTTCAACCGACCACCAAAAAACATATAGACACACACGCAAAGTCATGTCATAGTCTATCTCTCATTTTATCCTTTCTAGGAAGCGCTAGAATGAATTAATCCAGCTGCACTATACTAGCTTGCTAGGACATAAGGATGAAGAAAAGTGATGAATTAATTTTAACTCCCAGCCTTTTGATGGTGGTGTAGTACTCTGCTACACATGCAAGGCGTCATTCTTCTCTCGCATCATATCATCGTTCGCCCTTTTGCTGTATAAAGGTCCTTAGTCCGTCCTTCGACCATATCATCCACATCATCCAAGTGTATACACAGAACCATCATCCGGGGATCTTGGAGCGATTTGATGTAATTTTCAGATGAACATGTTGTCATGAGGTTTCATATTTCAAACTCTCTTCTTCTTCTTCTTGTTTCAACTTTAACATGCAATGGATTTTACTTCGAGAAAATGTGTGTATGATAGTGCTTGTGTGTGTTCGTATGATGTGTGTAGTATGACGACGAAGGATGGAGCATGTTTGCGTCAAGGATTTGCGTTCATCAAACATTTTGATTTAGATATTGTTGTTGCTATATGCACGCTGCTGGACAGGACCCATTTGGAAAAATTCATAATGAAATACACTGAAAGAAAAATAAATGATTTTTAGTTAAAAATGGCCGTTTTCGGAAAAAACATGTAATTAAAAGTGTCTATCTTACTACAAGAAAACAAAACAACCTAACCTAACCTAACCTAACCTAACCTAACCTAACCTAACCTAACCTAACCTAACCTAACCTAACCTAACCTAACCTAACCTAACCTAACCTAACCTAACCTAACCTAACCTAACCTAACCTAACCTAACCTAACCTAACCTAACCTAACCTAACCTAACCTAACCTAACCTAACCTAACCTAACCTAACCTAACCTAACCTAACCTAACCTAACCTAACCTAACCTAACCTAACCTAACCTAACCTAACCTAACCTAACCTAACCTAACCTAACCTAACCTAACCTAACCTAACCTAACCTAACCTAACCTAACCTAACCTAACCTAACCTAACCTAACCTAACCTAACCTAACCTAACCTAACCTAACCTAACCTAACCTAACCTAACCTAACCTAACCTAACCTAACCTAACCTAACCTAACCTAACCTAACCTAACCTAACCTAACCTAACCTAACCTAACCTAACCTAACCTAACCTAACCTAACCTAACCTAACCTAACCTAACCTAACCTAACCTAACCTAACCTAACCTAACCTATCCTAACCTAACCTAACCTAACCTAACCTAACCTAACCTAACCTAACCTAACCTAACCTAACCTAACCTAACCTAACCTAACCTAACCTAACCTAACCTAACCTAACCTAACCTAACCTAACCTAACCTAACCTAACCTAACCTAACCTAACCTAACCTAACCTAACCTAACCTAACCTAACCTAACCTAACCTAACCTAACCTAACCTAACCTAACCTAACCTAACCTAACCTAACCTAACCTAACCTAACCTAACCTAACCTAACCTAACCTAACCTAACCTAACCTAACCTAACCTAACCTAACCTAACCTAACCTAACCTAACCTAACCTAACCTAACCTAACCTAACCTAACCTAACCTAACCTAACCTAACCTAACCTAACCTAACCTAACCTAACCTAACCTAACCTAACCTAACCTAACCTAACCTAACCTAACCTAACCTAACCTAACCTAACCTAACCTAACCTAACCTAACCTAACCTAACCTAACCTAACCTAACCTAACCTAACCTAACCTAACCTAACCTAACCTAACCTAACCTAACCTAACCTAACCTAACCTAACCTAACCTAACGAAAAAGACGTGTCATTAGAATCGTCTGTCTTCTCCGCTAGTTATAGACTAAATCTAAATCTTCTAATATAACGCCCTCTACATATAAAAATCAAAAGAATTATACATTGGCAATATTTCTTTCAGTGTATTTAAAATTGGGTCATGTGTATCTATATGATGCATAAAGCCAAAGCGTTCTAACTAGAGTTTATGCAAATATTTAGCCCAAGTGTTATGATTCTCGGAAGGATTCAGAGGGATTCAAGGATTCATAGGTATATACAACATCAGCACACACACGAAATCCTTGGCTTGAATCATTAGGAGCCTAAATAATGGGACAGTTTACGAAAGGTACAACAAACAATAAGCAGATGGAGCTAGTCAGCATTATACTAAGTGCACGACTGACTATAGACGTGGAACAACGCTATTCCTGATGGACACACACATACAAACATACAGACTACATAAATGCAAGTACCTACCAACCAAAGAGAAAACATGTTGCGGTAAGCAATATCATCCTTGATTGTGGTCTACCATAAGGTGTGCGTATGTGTACCTTGCCAAACCTCTATGAACGTTTACGTTCTTTAGGATGTTGAAATATTGAAATCACCTGAAGACATGCTTTGTTGCCTTTGGATTGCCATTGCATATCTCTATATTCCGGATTCACTCATATAATGTAGAGTCCAGTGAGTTTATTAGCTTTTGCGAAGCACTAAACTTGGAGGAGTCCTTCTTGTAAGGTATAGTAAAGGTAAGGTAAGGTACTACTCTAGTACTCAAATGTGTATACAGAAGGACACATATTATAGGCTTTGGGCTTAATGTTTGATTTGGACTTGGACTTGGCCTTAGAGAGTGCGGGTAGAGAACTGGGTATATTTTCTGAGCAATTAATTATTTTCTTCGAAATGAAATAATAATTTCATGAGAAATTGTATGTGTCTTGACTTCGGAGTGAAGAAGAGCCGGTCTCGAAGAAAACACTTGAATCTTGATTAAATGTTTCACATTTGGATAAGATTTTGAATTGGAATATTTTATTAGATTGGTTGAGAATACAAAAATAAATAATTTAATGGAGTTGTGATTAAAACATTGAGAGTCAATATGATTATAATATTTATGCTGTTGTGCATTTTGTTAAGAAAAACATTGTTGACCATTTTGTGGTTCAGAGAACAATAATTTAAAAAGCAACTTGTATACCAAATGCCGAAATAGTGCAATCATTTTTGCCTTGGAACCAACCGCAGTCAAATTCTTATTAATTCAAAACATTGGAAAACGAAACTCAAAAAATAAGGCATAAGGTTTTGTTGATCAAAATCTGCTTTCAGCCGATTCTTACCGGAATTTGCCGTGATTCCCAGGGATAGCTACTTACCGAGAGAATCCATAATACTTACCTGTGCCAACTGTGATATTTAGCACGGCATTCGTAATAATTACCGGAATAACCTGTGATACCTAATAAAACCCTATTGCTTATCAGGGTAATAATTTATGACACTAACCAGAGTAACCTGTGACTACTGGAACAACTTATTAAACTTACCAAGTCAGCCTATGACACTTAGCGGGCTCTACCATAACCTTTATACTTACTAGGTCTATTCCTGTTACTTATGTTAGTCATGATACTGACAATTGTAAGCTGGGATAAGTACCGGACCGGGGCGGGGCACCCCTTGAAACTTTCCGATGCAACCCGTGATACTTACCAGAGTAACCTGTGACATATACCGAACTAACCTCTGTTACTTATCGGAGTAACTCATGATCCTACCCAGAATAACCAAAGCAAACCCATGATACTAAACTGTGCAACCTGTCATACTCACCGTGATACTTTTCAGTGGTTTTTACAGGAGCAATATAATACTACCGCAAACTAGTACAGTACTTACCATCAAAGTAATAGTACAGGTAAAATAGTACATAAAATCAAGAAATAAGAAAAAAAAAAAATTGTTACACTCATGAAACTTGGCAAGTATA
This sequence comes from Episyrphus balteatus, assembly GCF_945859705.1. Taxonomy (NCBI): domain Eukaryota; kingdom Metazoa; phylum Arthropoda; class Insecta; order Diptera; family Syrphidae; genus Episyrphus; species Episyrphus balteatus. Next base: position 128,183,919 of record NC_079135.1, on the reverse strand, counting down.
AAAAAAAGTCTATAAAAAAAGTTGGGTGGAAGGGTGTTTTTTTTTTCGAAGAGACAGTAAAATATGCAATTGGTCCCAAAAAGCCAATGATTCATTTAATTTATGGTTTTGATGATAAATTAAACATTTATTGATAAGTTCTTACACGTTTTACGCGAATCATTGGCTTTTTGAGATTTTACTGTCTCTTCGAAAAAAAAACACCCTTTCACCAAATTTTTTTTGTATGAAAACTCTTTATTCTTGCTTTCTATCCCAAAATCAATGTTTTTACCAAATTTGATTACGGTGACCCATCATTTTTGTTTTCACTCAAAAAAAAAACACCCTTTTAATCATGATATTTGTATATACACTTTAGATTCTTGTTTCTTATCTTAAAAGTAACATAATTACTAAATTTCAATAGGGTACCACTAATATTACTCAAGTATTACACACTTTTTCAAATATACCCATATTTTCTTTACTTCTAAAAAAAAACACCCTTTCACATAAAAAAAATGTATAGACTTACATTATTCGTAATTTCCATGGGAAAGAGAACATATTTAATGAATTTCGTAAGGGTAACATTTATACCATTGATTTTATCGGACTTATTGCGTATTTTTCCCTATTTCCCAAAAAAACACCCTTTAAACTAAAATATTTGTATATACTGTTCGGGTTCTTGGTTTCTGTTATAAATGAAACATTTTTACCAATTTTCATTGGTGTAACAATTTTTTCTTAGTTTTTGTGGTACTAATTGCGAATTTTATCATTTCTTTAAAAAAAAAACACCTTTTCACTCAAGATATTTTTGCACATTTTATAGATTCTTAATTCTTATAACAACCAAAATATTTACACCAAGTTTTAAAAATTAATAAAATTTAAGTCAGCTGTTATGATACCTAACTCATATACAACTTAACCCATAAAAAAACACCCTTTCACCATAAATAATTTTAAGATTTTTATGAATCTTTTGTCCCTGCTTTATCTAAAACCTTCATCCCGAATTTTATCAGTTTAGCATGTTTTTCACATGGGTTTCGGTTATGGTTTACTTGTTGAAGTCAAAAAACAAGCACCCTTGTTTTTAACCAGCAATAACTTTTCTTAGAGCAATCGTATTGACTTTATTTTTATGTCATTAGATTTGGCATTAAAAAAATACCTTGAAAACATGTGTCATATGATGATATTCGACAAACAATTTTTGTCAGTATATTTTTGACCTTCACCCAGTCCCTCTTGTCCGCGAAAAAACACCCTTTTTTTATAGACTTTTTTTGTACTTGGTTCTTATCCCAAAAGCTAACTTTTTGCCTATTTTACCTGTACCTACTATCAACTGTAATACTCGTACTTAAAGGAATGCCCATGAGTTTACAATTGAGCCCAATTTCGGACGTACCGTCAAATACAGAGATTCTTTCTTTAGTCGCACTACGAGAATGTGAAATGCATTACCTGGCTCAGTTTTTCCATCCCATTTTAATGTCCAGAGCTTTAAAACTAATGCATCGGTTTCTCCTTACAAACCCCTCCCTCTTTTCCTAACGCTCGCACTGTGTTGATACATATTAAGGGTACCCAAAACCCCTTTAGTGCGGGCAGATTATAAAAAAAAAAAAAAGCAAAATGCTATATAAATATGTTGATCCCTTAACCGAAAAGTAATAAGTCCTCATTTTTATAGGGCTGGAAAAATCTTTCGCCTTATTTTATGAATCATTTTTGCTTAGGTTACTAGTTTTGTATGCCGGCCGGAGGTATTTTTAGGCGAAATTGTTGTATAAAGGTTCCTAGATTCGCAGAGTTGCTCATTGGTAAAGGGTTTCTGGCGTCCGAAAAAAATTACCTCAGGATTTTTTTCTCGAGTATTTGCAGTTCTTACATGCATGGAGATGGTGTGCCATTTGGGAAAGGTAAAAACGAAGACTTGGTGAAAAAGCTATTTTAAGATCAAGAGATTCTTTACTTGGCTTAAGCATGTGCTTCTTTTTATCAGGGGCTGCGGTGAAGGCGATGGAATAATTCATGGTTTTTTTTTTTAGCGAACAAGAATGTCGGTTGAATCTCAGGACATTGTTAAAGTTGATTCCTAGATTATTGGTGTTGCAATTGTGTTTTGGAAGTGTTGGAAGTGTGCAATGCTTCTACAGTTTACAGCCGATTGACTGCTTCGTCCTGTTTTTCTTACTCCTGTTCTTTTTTTGGAGCATAGCTAAATAGTTCGATTATGGGCTTATGCAACTCCTTGATGAGACAAAATATCTTAAAAAAAAACAAAACAAAATATGTGTAGTAATGTCCCATGTGGAAACTTTGCTAAAGAATTTTATTTGCAAAAACATTCAAGTACCGAATTAAGGCGCCAGAATTGGTATTAGCTATACTGCTTGTTCACACAATAGACATAACGCAAGTATCTTGTTATTATAAATAGCATTAAATCATATTAAATGTAATTCTTTTTTATGAAACCCAAAATTTTTTTGTATTTAAACGAGGAAATTTTAGCTAAAACTAAAAATATAATGAAATTGAAAATAAATGTAAACCGATTTGCTGGAAACGATTTGTATTCACTGTGATGGGCTATCTTCAAAACCTCCTTGCATACTAAATTGGATAACGATTGTCAAATATGTTGTAACAATTGAAAAAACGTTTAAGCAAAGTCCATTGTCAACTTGAAATAAACCAAAAACATCAAAAGTTAAAGTTTCAAGTTTAAGTTGATTAAAAAATAAGTCAACCTGAAAAAAAAAAAAAACAAAATTTAAACCACATAGCCGAAGATGTAAAAAGAAGTCACATACACTTCTATCCCATCGACTATCGATGTCAGAAAAAAGATACTCCAAATTAAGTTGGTCTGGAATTCTCGAGCGTTGCATCACCAAATCAATCAGCATAATAAAAACCACATAGTCCAAAATGCAAAACACAACTAAGACCAGAATTGACCAAGAAACAGTTCCGGCTGTCATAAATCCCACGAACATATATTGAATGTGTGTAATAATTAAGATAATTTCGAAGACCAACATCAACAACAAATGACTGCTAAACATTTCGTGAAAATTTTTCGTCAGCTTGAAGATTTTCGAATACAATTCTGCACATTCGTCTAAATGTTCCGAAAATGCACACAATTTTTGCATTTGACGAAAATTCGATAAATTTTTCTGTTCTTCCTTTTCAATTTGTTTCACAAACTCTGTCATATGACTGCCAATATTGTAATACATTCCAGAAGCAATGAGATAACCAAATATTAGGAAATCCAAAGTGACGCGAATTCCGAACAACACCAAGTATCCTAAAAGGCTTAGAGATGCTATCATAATAGTGAATTCTATTCCCATTCCTTGTGTCATTAAATTATACCAAATCGTTATTAGTGCATGTAAATTACTCAAAATTCGGTTCAAAGCTATGAACAAAAATTCTGGTCCAAAAATGCTTCGATTTCCAGAGATTTCCGAAAGATGCTTAAAGGTTTTTATCGTTTGATTGATAAGATTGATTAATTCGTTGCGTCGCAAAAATTGAATCCATACAAAGAATATTGTAAAACCAATCACTGCTACCGATATGGAAATTGATAAGACAGTGTAGTAAATATTGTCATGGTATCGAAAGGCATGAAATAGTATTAAACTATGACCTGAAAGACACGATAATCGATAGAGAAGTGAGAAAATCAATTTTTTAAAACAGATTTCAACTTGAAAATTATCTTTCCATTTCAAGAAGACCAAACCAAAAATATGCCCGTAGTAATACATGATTTTGAATATTAAAATATTATTTAAACGCTTGTAAACAGTCCTTAACTTCATTATAAAACACTTGCTATTAGAGAAGAAAATGACTGAAGGTAGAAAATATATATAAAATTCAAGGTACTAACTTAATTGAATGAGTTCGAGTGCCGTAGAGTCAAGAGCAATATACAATAAGTTTGACATTTTTAATTGATAACGTATCTACTCGTGGTATAGAAATATCTATTTGGCTTAATTTTATTTCATTATTGTATATCTATAGACAGACCAGAATTTTTGATTGAGTATTGGGAAAACGTTCCAATAAGTTTTAAAAATTTACGAGTTACTTAGTAACCTAAAAAATTAGATGTTCAAATGATAGATGCACCGATACTAAAAACTAAAAATAATATGATTGCCACTTTTAAAATAGGAATTTCTAATTTCTTTTTTAAAGAAAAACTTTAAAAAAAATTAAAAAAAATATGGATATTTTTATCAATATATTTTCATATATTTTAGAGATATTAACAAGATTTTAACAGAATTTGAAAGAAAGATTAGTTCTTTGAGAAACCGCCAATTATAACAAATTATCACGTAAAGAGACATAACCTCAAAAACTGTTAAAAAAGGGTATTTTTGATTTTCTATTGGTAATATCTCAAAAACATGATGTGTTAGAATTTTTCTGACCTCGGATTCGAGTTCAACATACGAAAAACCATTAGAAAAGTATATTCTGACTTCTATAAAAAAAAACTTTTTAATTAGTGAAATCGAATAGGGCAGACAAAATGAGCGGACTTAGATTTGAATAACTGAAGAAATAAAAATGATATCAATTTGATTGAAACGCAATTAAAAAGAGTCATGTTTCTTCTAAAAATAGAGCTATTATTAATTTTACCGTTATTATTAACAGAGTTACTAACCAAAACATGAGTGAAAATATGTAAAAGTACAATTTTTTCATAATAGATGATGACATATATTGTGATGCTCTCAACAAAAAGTTCACCTCCACTCCACCCTCCTTAAAATAATAATATACCTATTGATCTCCCTATTCAAGAGGAATCAAGCGGTATCATTACCTAATTCAACTTGATTTGAATACGAGAGGAGGACTTAGAGGTTTCGATCAAATGGAACCGAAGTTTGTAAAATTGTTGCTGCCATATATAATGCGTTTTAGAACTCATATATTTAATACCATTTTAACCACATCTTAGTTTCCATCAGAATGGAAAAAAGCAAAAATTATTCCTATCCCAAAAAAAAGCAAACGGGCACTGCCACAGAATTCCGCCCAATAGCCATTCTGTCGTTTCTTTCAAACGTATTTGAAAAACCCATTATGAAGCAAATTCAAAAATATCTTTCAACCAAGATCCTGTAAACAAACTGTCAGTCTTGGTTCCGACCAAACCGCAGCTGCAAGTCAGATCTACTCTTTGTAACTGATGAAATAAGAACTGCAATGGATAGCGATCACATTACATTTCTAACGCTTTTAGATTTCTCAAAAGCTTTTGACACTGTCAACCATTCATTTTTGTGTAAGAAACTATGGGTAACTGTAACTTAATTAATTCATACCTATGTGGAAGGCAGTAATGCGTGATGGTAAACGGATACTCTTCTACCTTCCTCGGTGTTTTAACTGGAGTTCCACAGGGGTCGATCCTTGGACCAATTCTTTTCTCACTTTATATAAATGAGTTACCACTTGTTGTTAGAAACTGTATGATTCATCTATACGCTGATGATGTGCAGCTTTTGATAAGTCGTCGTTTTGAAGAGAAAAGTGATGCCAATACACTAATGAATGAGGATATTCGCTCTATTTCACGTTGGTCTAAGAACAACCACCTTTGTCTTAATCCTGTCAAATCGAAAGTCCTTCTTATTTACCGTAAAATGTTTAATGTTTCTATTTTAAGCATATTGAAGCTTGAAGATGAAGCTATTGAATATGTCAGCAACGCTAGAAAACTTGGAATAGTTTTCAATCGCTTGCTCATATGGAACGATCATATTAACAGTGCAATTGGTAAAGTATAATGGTAGTATTCGTGTTATCCAATTTACTTATTACTGAGCGCCAATTCTTTGTTCATGTTATTCGTCTTTGGAACTCCCTGCCTATTGCTATGAGAAGTGTTAAAAGCACAAGAAGATTTAAATGTTTACTTTTTTAACTATTTGGCAAATAATTGATAAATTTTATCGATTTTTTGTATTTATTTTTTTTTATGTTTGTAGCATTTACTTAATTCAAATTTCCTTAATATATAATTTAAAGACTTTCAATACTTTATAAGACTTATGTCCTGCATTGTAAGAAATTTTGAAATAAAAAAATATGAAAATATGAAATAGTGAAAATTATAAGAAAAAAGTTATGGGCGTTGCAAAATATCATTTTTTGTTTACAATGGTACGATTAAATTGTGTGAAACTAAAAATATACGCTGGCGAAACCTATTACGTTTTGTACAGCTTGTAACACCGATTACAAAACGGTATTTAAAAATTCCGTAACACCTCAAAAGTTAGAACTTAAGGCCAAAAAACGATTTTTTTTAGACTTTCATCTATTTCAAAAAATCTAGCCTCGTCAAATTTTCAACAATTTAAGATTTCTTGACTGTTTTAGAAATAATGCATTTAGACCTTTTAAATAATGTCTAAAATATTTGGTTTGGTTGCACCAAAAAAAAAACTCAAAAATAATATTTATTTCTGACCAAACGAGGTATTTTTTAGTTTTGCTTTGTATTTGGCAACTCATTGGCAGCTGATCTTCTTTAACACAGAAATGTCCTTTAATGTTTTTTTTTGTATCACTTGCCATTAAGAAATTACAACACTTAAAATTTTATCAACATGTATTTTATCGAAAAATTAAAATTATTATAATCTATGTGTATTCATCAAACGTTTCTTGCATACAAAATTGAATAATGATTGCTAAATAAGTTGCAACAACCGAAAAAATCGTCAGACAAAGTCCTTTGTTTACTTCAAATAAACCAAAAACGTCGAAACTTAAAGTTTGAAGCTTATTTTGATTTAAAAACATATCAACCTGAAAAAAAGTAAAATGTTCATTCATCACCCACATACCAAGTTAAAAAATACTTACACTTCTATCCCATCGACCATCAATGTCAAAAAAAATAAACTCCCAATTGAGTTGCTGAGGAATTCTCGAACGCTGCATCACCAAATCAATCATCAAAATAAAAACCACATAATCCAGAATATTGAACACAACCAAGATCAGAAGTGACCACGAAACTTCACCGATTGTCATAAATGTAACGAACAGAAATTGAATGTTTGAAATAATTAAAACAATTTCGAAGCTCAACATCATTAATAAATGACTTCTAAACATTTCGTGGAATTGTTTGGACAATTTGAAGATTGTCGAATACAATTCTGCACATTTGTCTAAATGTTCCGAAAATGCAAATAATTTTTGCTTTTGACAAAAATTTGATAGTTTTTTGTCTTTATCCTTTTCAATGTAATTCACAAATTCAATCATATGATTTCCAAGATTGTTATACATTCCAGAAGCAATGAGATAACCAAATATCAGTAAATCCAATGAAACCCGAATTGCAAACAATCCCAAATACCCCAACATGTATACAAATGTTCGAATAAACTTTGATTCTGTTCCCGTAACATAATGAGGATAAGTTAGAAAATTGTAATAAACTGATATAATTGAATATAAATTACTTAGGATACAATTCAAAGCTACGAAGAAAAATTCTGGCCCAAAGAGGCTTTGATTTCCAGAGATGTCACAAAGCATTTTGAAGATTTTTAATGATTTATTGATGAGATTGTTTAATTCGTTGCGTTGTTGAAATTGCATTGATATGAAACATATTGTAAAAGTAAATATAGCTATTGATATTGCCACTGTTACGGTAACGAAATGAACATTATTTTGAGGTTTAAAGCCATTTTGGAGTATTAAAATATATCCTGAAAGACAAGCTAGACGAAAAAATATTGAGAAAATATACTTTTTTGGTGAGAATTCAACTTGAGAATTATCTTTTAAATTTAAAGATAATAATCCAAAGATATGACCGTAGTTGAATATGATTTTGCATATTAAACTATTGTTTAAGCACTTGCCAACTGTCCTTAACTTCATTGTATCTATTGAAAACTACTGAAAATGTAAATTTTAGAGTTATAGAGCATAGCTTTTTAATTAATTAGATAATTGCCATTAAAAATGCAATCGAATAAGTGCAAAAAACATTAATGCAAATGTAATATCGTATCTCAGGTAAAAGGGATAAGGATCATTATGTGTTATTGATTCGAAATTACTTCAACAAAATTTTCAGTTTGTCATATTATTTTATGTTCCAAAAATTCAACATATTGATAATCATTTTATTTAAAGGAATTTAGTATAACGCAAACTATTTTTCAAATTACCAACGTCTTAAAAATCGAATTTTTTTTTTCAGTGTAAAAATTGTAATTTTTACACTTTTTCTCAATGGACCATATTAATTCCAAAAAATTTCCTCGTTTTTTTTCGTTAGCATGGTTAATTGATAGGAAAAAGTGTACAGATTACAATTTTTACACTATAAAAAAAAAAAAATTCGATTTTTAAGAGGTTGGTAATTTGAAAAAAGTTTTTTTTGTCATAATTTTTTTAAATTAGGGTGGGTTTACGAAAAAAAAATTATGTAATTTGTTGGAATTCGGCCATTACTTTTGCATTTTTAGGACATTTTCACGGTTATTAACCAGTTAATCTCTTTGAAAAAGCAATATTTTTTCTTGAAACTTGGTGGGTCCTAAGAGCTCATGATAAAGTTAAAGGTCTAGAAGTTTCAAGAAAAACTAATTCAAAATACCTAAATTATTAACAGACTTGTATGCGTCTTCTCCGTTACCGCTTTATCTGCCAATAATTTGGCTACGTTTAATAAGGTTTTCGTAAAACTTCTAAGACATAAACTTTATCATGAGCCCCTAAGACCTATCAAGTTTCAAGCAAAAAATATTGCTTTTTCAACGAAATAAACTGGAAACAAGGTCAATATGTCTTCTCCGTTACTTTGGAATGGCCGAATTACCAAGATTAGTTGAGATAGGTCTAAAAAGTTCTATTCCTATACTGAAAAAGAAATTACCTCACATACCATTTTATATTTGTTGTTAATTTTGAAAAATGTTTGGATAAAATTCACTAAGCATGTAGCTTTTCTTGGTGGCAAATTAAAAAATCTGTGATTTTTACACTTGAAAAAATTTTTATGTTTTGTGTTTTTTTAGGGTGAAATGAAACAAATCAACTTAAGCTTCTTAACTGGAATGTTATATGGAGATCAATCAAGTAAGAATACAAAGTCAAATAACTCACCATTTGAGGAGCAATGCCCACACCAGTGGATTTACTTTTCCTAAATTATAAAATAAAAAGGTCACTGTGGTGTATACGTACTATTTTTTTTTTGTGAGGTGAATGAAAAAACTAATGCTTCTATCATTTTTGAACTAAGGGTAGGATAGCGAAAATAAAAATTGGGATATCCTGGATTTACGTTCGGCAAACAAATCACTGTTTTAAAATTACGATTTTTTCACAGGAAAACAAAATCACAATTTTTTCGGTTTCTGATATGAAAAAAAGTTTTTTTGTTGTATTTTTTGAAAAAATAATGGAATAAAGAAAAAAAACGAACCACAGTGCAAAGCCAATAATAATTTTTACACTGAATAAAAAAATTATTTTTTGTGATTTTTGAGGTGAAAAAAAATCCGTTATAATCTTAGAACTAATGGTTGGATAGCCAAACAAATCATGGGCTATCCTGGGCTAACCTTGAGCAATCGAACCAGGCAGGTTTGAAATAAAAAAATTGCATTTGGGGGTGCCAACTTCACATAGCCCTTTTTAAGTTAGGTGAGTACGAAAACAATGCTAAACAACAAATGGACTCCACATTGGCATATCACAGCTTCAGGACTTGCATCAGTAAGAAAATTAGAAAATAAAACAGACTTCTACTAATAATTTTACGTTTATTAAAAACCTTCTTGCAAGCCATATTGTATCAAAATGGTCAAATACGTTGTAATGATTGAAAAAACTTTCAAACAAAGTGTGTTATTTACTTCAAATAATCCATAAACATCAAATTTTAAATCTTCCATTCTTAGTTGATTCAAAATTAAGCAAACCTGAAAGTTTAAAAGAAACATTCAACTAAACTTTTCTAAAATATATGTACATAAATAAGACTCACACTTCTATCCCATTGACTATCCATATTCGAAAAAAGACATTCCCAATTAAATTTCTGAGGAATTTTCGATCTTTGAATTATCAAATCCATCAGCATTAATAAAAACACAAAATCCACAAAATAGATAATAATCAGTACCACAAGATCCCAAATTATCAAGCCTTGCATCATGTAGAATAAAAATACAAAATGAACATCCGAAGTTATTACGACAATTTTAAAACAGAAGAGAAAAAGAATATGTGACTGAAAAAGTTTATTGAATTTATTGGTAATTTTGAACATTTTCGAATACAATACTGCACAAGCGTTTAACTCGTTCGAAAACTTCCGAAGTGCCTGGATTTTTCGATATTTCGTCAAATTTTTTCCTCCAATCTTTTCGATGTGGTTGAAAAACTTTATCATATGTTTACCAAGATGAAAATATAATCCAGAAATTGTCAAAAAACCTAATGTCAAAAAATCCACAGCAACACGTACTCCATACCAAATGATAAAGCTAAAAATGTACGAAACAACCGTGAAGAAACTTCTATCTAACATTTCTGTACAAGCAATCATGATTGACAGCATATTGCCCAACATTCGACTAAAAAATATAACATTAAATTCTGGTCCGAAAATTTGTTGGATTCCTGAAATTTCCGAAAGACTAACAAATATGTCTTTGGTTTGATTTATAACACTGGCGTATTCTTTACGTCGACTGATTTGAAGTGTTATCAATATGAGTGACATCGTAATAATTGTTACAAATTGTACTATCGTTATGAAATGATAATGCATATTTTCAGAATCTTCCATGAGTTTTGCGATTAATGGTAGTGTAAAAATATGTCCAGTAACACACAAAAGTCGATATATGACAGAAAAAATTAGTAGTTTTAGTGAAAATTTTGCTCGAAAACGATTTGTTATAGTGAAATTGACCATTCCAAATAAATGCCCGTAAAAGAACATGATTTTAAAGAGTAAATTTGTTTTAAAATAATTTAAACTATTCCCTAGCTTCATTTTAATGATACTGTTGATTTTTGTTGCTGAAGGTACATTAGAACCAAATTTAAAACAATTAGTTAATTATTGTTCGATTGTGTTGAAAGTATCTGCATCAGAAATCGAACCAACCCATTTGTCAGAACTATTGTAGATAGGTTTCTTAATACATTTAAAATAAAATGCACGACTGGGTCGCACGTACTTGCTCTTGCAGCTCAAAGCTCTTTTATGTTAGTCTACTTGTAGATTTTAAAAGCTGGCTCTAAATTTAAAAAAAATTGATATTGGGGAAGAGCCGACATTTAGGGTAAAATTTTGTTAAATGAAAAAAAAAAATTTTTTTGTTATTTGACTTTTTTGAGAAAAAATAAAAAATGCAGTTTTATTGCCACTGCTTTAAATATTACGTATACAAAGTTTAATCAAAATCGTTAGAGCCGTTTTCGAGAAATTCGTAATATCGTTGTTTTTTGTATGGGAGGTATACGTTCTAAACGAGATATAAAAAAACAAAAAAAAAAACCAACTTTCAAAATTCCATAAAAATCATCTGTACCAAATTTGAAGAAAATCCATCCACCCGTTTAGGCTGTGGAAATGTGTACAGATGGACGCACAACCGCACAGACGCACAGACGCACGGACGGAATTGCTGGACCCACTTTTTCGGAATTCTCCATCATCGTAATGTTGGTTTTGATTAAAACCTCAATTTTTTTTTCGACACGAAACCAATACTTGCCCTATAGAGCAAGTAAAAATCAAAAGTTTGAAAATTAAATTAAAAATGTTTTTAAAAATATTTTTTTTTAACATTTTATACTTAATGATCTCTGTAAATATTAAATAAAATAACTAATGCTTTGATGAAATATATGAATTAAAAAAATATGTCAATTTTTGAAAAACGGCAACGCCATATTTCCGTTCTCCGCATTTTTTGAGAAAAACTAAAAACTCAGTTTTGTTAGAATCAATAAGAAGAGTATTCCGCACACCAAATTTGATCAAAATCGTTAAAGCCGTTTTCGAGAAATTTGCAATACCTCGAAAACGTTATATGGGAGGTATGCGTTAAAATGGAGATATTAAAAAAATAAAAAAATGGGTCTAGGGAATTACGTAAAAATCATCTGTACCAAGTTTCAAGCAAATCCATCCATCCGTTTAGGCCCTAGCTCGATGTACAGATGGACGCACAGACGCACATACGCACAGATGCACAGACGCACAGACCGACGGACGGCATGACGAAAACCACTTTTTTGATCTTCTCCATCATCGTAATGTTGGTTTTGATTAAAACCTCGATTTTTTTTTTTCTACACGAAACCAATACTTGCCCTATAGAGCAAGTAAAAAAATATACCTACGTTTGAAATCCTATATAACGATTTATTACTGTACCTACTCTGCATGATTGGTGGCGAAACGAAAGAAAACAAAACCAATACCAATATGGAATTCTTCAGCAATTTTACTTGCGATATAGGTAGGCACTATAATAGGACAAGTTTAGGATTCGCAAAAAAAAAATCGAACTAGAGATAACAATCAGACATGACATTACGATTTTTGAGAATGCCATAAAAGTGGGTCCCGAAATTCTGTTTGTCTGTCTGTCTATATGTAGGTAACTACTTGAAGCTTTTACACCTTTCTTAACCAACCTTGGTAATTAGCCCACCCTTAGTTCAAAAATTAACTTTTTTCATATTACCAACCTCTTACAAAT